>NC_068388.1:15751006-16056631 GCF_023724105.1 Carassius gibelio
AGCATCTCCATTCTTATCAAATGACACATGATCCCCAAAACCTGTGGTGAAGTTCACTTTCTGTAGGTAGTGAACCAGCTGCACAGTTGGTAGGCAGGAGAAGTGTTAAACACACACACATATTTTGCTTTTTCATCTTAATCTCTCCTATATGCCTGGAGAGAATGGTCCCTTGGATGTCTTACCTGCCAGGGTTTCAGGTTGGTTTTATTAGCACAGCTGTTCCCATTGAATGGTCCTCTCCCCTCTTCACACTGCATCAGGTCATGAAGTGCATGTGCCAGGGCATAAACTGCTTTATAGACATTATAAGCTGCTCTCAACCCAGAAACATCAGTGTATGGTGTGTCAGTGTTGCTCAGATCCTCCTGTCCTGTACACAACTTTTTCACTTGCTCTCCATCTATTGCTCTACCCCCATTTTCAAAACTACACCTGAACATGTTCTCCCAAAAAATCCTTATTATATTGTTTTTTTGATCATTACTGGGACGGAGACGTAGAAGATACTCACGAAGCCCCTGAATCTCTCCACGTCTGATAGCAATGCCCAGTGTGCCCCCCAGAATGGGTAGGAAACGTGGAGTGTGATATACAGGAGAGGTTGTCCAAGCTTCACTCGCAATCCACTGTCTGCCTGTCATGTTCTGCAAAACCACTTCCTCCATCAAAGGTATTAGAAAGGATGAAGTTGAAAAAACAACAACCACTCTAGCTGTAGAGGCCTCAATCACTCCTGTTATATGTTGAATGTCTCTGAGGTTGTTATCATGGGGAAGGATTTCAGAAAATGCAACACAATGCCCAAACAGCTGCATTTCCTGCTGAAATAACTGAGCAGCATAGATGCCATAGTCATCATCACTGTAGATGAGACCAACCCAGGTCCATCCAAAATGCCTCAAAATCTGAACCATAGCACGCACCTGGAAGGCATCACTGGGGATTGTTCTGAAGAAAGAAGGGTACTTTTTCCTGTCACTCAAACAGGAGCAGGTGGCATAGTGACTAACCTAATTAGTTAGGGAAGATGGAGAAATAAATAATGACATGAGACAGAGAAATAGAGTGATAATCATCAGTGCTTTTGATATTATTATTTTTTTTTTTCAGACACAAACAATCTGGAAAAAAAAGTACTAAAAACAAGTTGGCTAAATAACATGGCTAAAAAACTCAAAACGCAAAAAATATGCAGATAGTGTATTTTCTTTTTCTTTTCTTTTTTTTTTTTGTCATCTTACTATAGGTACTCGAAACAGCCCCAGAACATTAGAAATTGCAATGGAAGGAGTGGAACTTGGATCCCCTACGATCCCAATAACCGGAGGAGGCCCAGTGCAGTTTAAATTGGAGAAGGACTCCTCTGTTCCACTAGCCAGGGATATGGCAGCCCGGAATGCTATTCCTAGTCTCACACAGTTGTCATAAAGATGGTAACCCAGAGTGATGTTAGGCAGCAGATTTGGATTCTTATTGATCTCATTAACTGCAAAAGCCATGGTCTGTGCCTGCTGAAATATTTCTATATTAAATCTAAAAAAAAAAAAAATTATTGAAAGCATTAGAAACTGAAAATACATTTGCGATTTAAGCATTACTCACGGAACCCTATTATGCATATTTAGTTAAAAGTACAGTGATTTCAATATATATATATATATATATATATATATATATATATATATATATATATATATATATACACACATATATACATTACTGATGTCAGCACATCATTTGAAGTTAGCTTAGGTGAAAGGTGACACATAGAACTTTACATTACATTAAATATTATTATTATCATTATTTATTATTCTATTTATTTAGTTCTGTAGTCATTCTGGCCCCAGACCAGACTCACTTTTCACAGTATGGTGGTTCTGGCTCCGTTCTGAATCCCAGTTCTGGGAACACTGTGAAAAAGTGAACATGAAATAGGCCTCCAAGTATAAAATCTCCGTCCTGTTGCATTCCATTCAACTTGAAGTGTCCCTGGAGCTGACAGGTACCTGATTTGAGGACTGAATCTGCAGAAATACAGTTAAATGACATGCATAGAAAAATATACAGAATGGTCCACATTATCTTTCTGATCCACTCGGCCACTCTACTAACTAATTTCTGATGAAGCTTGTGTGGGATGTTGCTTTAAATATGCAGCCAATGCCAAGTGGGCATCCCTGGAAGGCAGGACATCACTCTCCAATCCCTCCCAACATAGCCAACAGGATTGATGGAATAACGACATTTTATGCATGCACAATTAACTGCAATTGGTTGTATAAAGGGAGACAATTGTCTGATACCAATGTTCAATTATATCTACTTATTTGTGGTTTCTTCTTGCAAGTGTTTTATGGATTTTTTTTAAGAGTGTCCTCTATATGTCAGTCATGTATGTGACTTTTTCTGAGCTATCAATTACAAAGGTATGAAGAATGTTATTTATCAGACTAAATTATTACTATCATTTAGTATGGTACTATGTTTAATTAAATGCCCATCAGTCCATCCACCCATCCATTCATTAATTAGTTCACTTCTTGTTTGTTGCTGTCATGTGTTTTGAGTTTGAGCTCCATCAAGTTAATTTTTTAATCATAATTATTTTTTTATCTTAAAATCAATTTTATACACCATCATTTTCAATTCTATAAAGTGCGAATAGATCCAGTGTTGTATTCTACAATAAAAAAATAAGAGCGTCTCATCTCTAGTCTTATTTGATTTTTGATTATTAGCTTATAGCGGAGACTGCGCCTGGGGCATGTTCAAGTTCAAAACGGTGCGCAACGTTTTGCTACGGTTTCCGCGTTGAACGTCATGTTTCCTGGAAACGCCGGTGTGCAACTGGGTTTGAGATGCGTTTTCTCTTGTTTGGTGGGTGTGTCAGAACTGCAGTCCAATCAGCAACAACATGTATATAAAGCACGCGGTATTAAAGTGAACTCGCACAATGGCTTCAAGGAATATAATACAAATGTGTTCGTTGCAGCTCGGTATATGCAACAACTGAGGATATTAAACGACATGTTTGTCATAATGATGTAGTTGTTTATATTTTTAGCTTCATTGCAAGTGTTTGGTATAGAAATAAACAATGGTAATGAAGTGCTTTTCCTAAAAATGAGAAAGAAAATACAGGGTATTAAAACCGTATGAACTACAAATAAAGTCAGTATGTAAGGCTAAATAGATGGCTCCGAAAATTCTTCACAAAGAACACAAATAATGGCCTTCTCAGCTGCCATAGTTGCAACTTTTGCGTCATCAGAACAGTGTGTTCAACGCATCACCGTTTCTGTTTAAAAAATGTTTTAAAAAATTTTGCAACGTTTTGTCGGGGCTGAACGCAGCCCTGGTTTCTCCCAAGGTTTTTCTCTCCATTCTGTCACCAATAGAGTTTGGTTCCTTGCCGCTGTCGCCTCTGGCTCGCTTAGTTGTGGACACTTCATTACAGCGATATAATTGACTTGATTGCAAATGATTGCGCAGATACTATTTAAACTGAGCTGAGATTATGACATCACTGAATTCAATTATGAACTGCCTTTAACATTTTGCATTATTGACACGCTGTTTTCCTAATTAATGTTGTTCAGTTGCGTTGACTCAATTTTTTGTTGTTGTTTAAAGCACTATATAAATATAAGTGACTTGACTTGACTTGACTTGTAAATCTACTGTGGCATGTAATGTATATGAGCCAGTGGTAAACAGTAATGCAGTAGTTTTACTTTGTTACTGTACTTAAAGGCAGGGTAGGTAAGAAATTTATAAACAACTTTCTTCCAAATTTGTTTAAACTTTCTATATATATCAATGCATAATTAAAATGTAAATACTCTGATAAAAAAAGAGTATAAAAATCGAGTGACTCTAGACCGTTTAATCTGTATTAAACACAGCTCATTATTTCCATTCGGCACGAAACATAGGATTGGCTTAGGCGACTGTCACTCTCTCGCAACCATGGCAACCACCCTTTTGCCACACATGACCTGCCCACTTGCGCACGCACGTTTGATTTGAGGAAATTTAAGAGGCACGGATCCTAGGAATACCAAAACAATGGCAGAGAAACAGCAAGCGAAATTCACAGTACCGGCCTATGCAGTTAGTGAAGGCAAACCAGGCAAAAAAAAAAGGAAGACAGTAACAGTACAAGAAAAGGCAATGAACAAAAAGTATTTGGATAAACAAAGAAATAAAACGCGAGTTAATATCGGTGTGGCTTTCCAGCGATGGCGAGAACTGAGGGAACTCAAGTGCTCCTTGCCCTGCACTTCGACCACCCCGTCCTCGGCGTCTACTTCCTCGGACCCTAGTTGCACGGCCTCTTGCACGACCTCCTCTGCTTCGCCCTCGACCCCGGACCTGTCCTCGAGCTGACGATGCGGTACTTGTCTCTGGAGTGTAGTCCTCATCAGAGTCAACAATGCTTTCATCATGGAAACTCTTACATGCAGAACAACGTTATGAATCTTACACGAAATTCATCTTCATCACAGTGTAAATGATGATAATGGAAAAACGTGTATCATGCAACCTGTTTTTAGCTTGGCCTTATAGACAACTAGCTCGTTAGCGAATCAAAAAATATATATTTTAAACTTTACCAATATCAATATGCTAGCTTGATAGGGAGTACTAAAATACATCTTGTTTGTTTATCTTCATAGTTATAAAGTTATTTTTATTACATGTGATTCTGACACAATGTCACTACATGCACTGTGCTCCTTCCTCTCCGCTCGTCTCAGGTAAATAATGCGTCTTCCAGCTCAGTGGTCGGAGTCGCGCATTCATGTGTTTTGGGGCGTGGCTTTGGAAGGAGCCCAGAAGGGAGGGGGTGGAGTGAATGGAAATAATGAGCTGTCTTTAAAACAGTCGTGAGAGGTCTACAGACACTTGATTTTTATACTTTCTTTTTCAGAGTACATACATTTTAATTATGTATTGATATATAAATAAAGTTTAAACAAATATGGAAAAAAAAGTTTTTTTATACATTTTTTACCTACCCTGCCTTTAAGTGTCAGTGTCTGATTCAAGAATATACTGATTCTTTTTAATTAACCTTTTAAATCAGTTCACAAATTGCACTAAACGATTAATTCACAATTTAGAATGATCCAATTGCAGCTGTTATTGAGAAGACAAATCACTGATTCAAATGAACCATTTAGTGCGAGTCTCCAGTGAACTGAATTCACAAGTAAGAACCGGGAGATCTTGTGAGCGCACATGTGCAACTGATGCTGCTAAAAGTAAGTTATTAATGTCAAATTATTTTGCGTTTCCACCGTCGGGCCAGAAGCTCTGCTGCGCTTAACTAAAACCCGCCCTTTACACACCTCCCAGTAAAAGTATCACGCAACTCCATCATTTCACCAACAAAGATAAGTTATCAGAAAACTAATAGAAATAAGTCGCAAGAACAAGCGCGATCACAAAACGAACATGATAAAAGTAAAAATCATAATGAATTTATCAGGATTGAAAATTAGTCACAGAAATAAAGCATTAAGAACGTAGCCTGCTTATTCATTCGAGTCTGTTTCTATTTATTTGTAGTTACAGTAGCCTATATACACATCACATTTAGAAAGAATGATAATTTCTATATTTTTATGAAAGCTCCCGAAGAAATGACATAGGTTACGCAGAGATAAACTCTCGAGACAAGACTTATGACAGATGTCATAAGTTACTAAATAAATACACGAAGAAGCTGATTTCTTCAAGCGGTCACATTTACCATGTTTACTATGATAACGTAAATGCCTAGCGTGAATAGTCTTGTGCATTGCTTACAAATATTTCTACATTGTATGGTTATCATAATCCACATCGGATCAAGGTATTTCAAACACTCACTGTCGAAAGAAAGTTAGTTTTGAGCTCAACTTATTTTAAAAAGTTTTTAATGCTGGTGTAAGCTGTTAGCTTTTTGAAATTATCCACGGCGCTGACGCTCTCCAGATTCGAAGAAACTCAGCCTTTGTTCATAACCACTCCTCTAGCCCCAGCTGACCCGCCTTGGGCCAAGGTTTTCATGGGACCCAAAAACCTATGCTGTTGGCCCTGAGGAAGCACCGATGAAGCATGATCAAGCACATAAGCTTGTCTCATAGACAGTGCTATCGCCGAAGTGATGGTGTCCAATACCTCTTGGGGTAGGTCACCAAGAACCTCCGCCTCAGTGCCCCGTCTCTTAGTCAGTAGATCCTTCCTCAGAGGAATCCACCAGAGAGGGCTTTCACAACGAGCACTAGTTCAGGGAACCAGGTCTAGGTGGGGCTAATATGTCGCCACAAGCAAGACCTGCTCCTCGTCCTCCCTGACCTTGCACAGCATGCGAGAAGACTCACTTGGGGAAACACATACTTGCTCAGGCCCTGTGGTCAGCTGTGCACCAGTGAATCTATGCCTAGAGTTCCCTCGCTCAGGGAGTAGAACAACTGGCAGTGAAAGGTCTCTGGAGAGGTAAACAGGTCTATCTGAGCACTTCCAAAACGTCTCCAAATCAGCTGGACCATCTGGGGATGGAGTCGCCACTCTCCTGGGAGTGTGGCTCGAGACAGCTCCGACGGCCACCTTGTCGGTTGATGTGCACAATGGTTGTAGTGTTGTCCTTTCGGACTAGCACATGCTTGCCTCTTAAACACCCTTTCAAATGGTTCAAGGCAAGGCGCCCTGCTAACAACTCTTTGCAATTGATATGCTAGTGAAGATGGGGACCCGTCCATACCCCCGACACTACATGCTCGTTGTGCGTGGCCCCCCAACCGTTGGTGGAGGCATCCGTGTAAATCTAGGGGCTCTCCAGCCTGGATGAACGTAAGATCTGACCACGGGGTGAATATTGGCTGACAGGCCAGTGAAACTTGGACGCGATGAGTACCACACTGCCACTCCAACCTCGGGACTCAGCCATGAAGCCAGTGCTGAAGCAGTCTAATATGCAAAAGCCCAAGCGGTCTAAGTGCCGCTGAAGCTGCCATATGCCCCATGAGCCTCTGAAATTGGGTCATTGGGACCGGCGTACTGCCCTTAAATGAATTCAAGCAGGACAGCACTGACTGTTCACATTCCTTTGTGAGGCATGCTGTCTGTTTGACCAAATCCAACTCCATATCGAGAAAAGAGATCCTCTGCATTGGTGAGAGTTTGCTCTTTTCCCTGTTGACCCGAAGACACAGCAGGCTGAGGTGCCAGAGCACCAGGTCTCTGTACTCACACAACTGATCCCGAGACTGTGCTAGTATGAGTAAATTGTGAGATAGTTTAGGACACGAACACTCTGCTCTCTGAGGAGAACAAGAGGTGCCTCCACGACATCCGTGAAGAAACGGGGAGACAGTGACAGCCCGAATGGCAGGATCTTGTACTGATATGATAAACCGCAGAAATGATCAGTGGCATGGAAGGATCGACACATGAAAGTATGCACCCTTCAGGTCAATCAATAAAAAATAATCTCAGGGACAGACACACCCCGAAGATGAGTTTCTGCATTAACATCTAGAATGGTAATCGATTAAGAGCCTGATTGTAAATGTAAAACCCCATCCTCAAATTGGCTGGAGGGACTGTCTCTATTGCATCCTTGCCAGGAGGACTGCGATCTCTGCACGCAAGACAGGAGCATCAGCTGTCTTCACTGTAGTGAAGCGGATGCTGCTGAAATTGGGGGGACGCTGGGCGAACTGAATGGTCTGCAGAAGCCAGTGAGATGAGCTGGGTAGCACTAGCCAGGCACCAGACCAGAGGAAATTCAGCATCGCATTAGATTGTGCAGGCCATGTCAGTCAAGCTTGCATTAGCTGACAGTCAGCTGTTCCTGACATGTACCAATCCAGTCTTGACACCTATCGCAAGCGGTCTATTTGAATTCAGATTCTTTAGCGTCTCTTCTATTGCAGCACTGCTTGCAAATCAAACTGTTGCAGCGTGTTTCAGAACTTCTTAAATCCACATCTAAGATAAGTGAATGCTCTTTTAATCCATGTAACTGTGTATATTGCCTGGGCTGCTAATTGTAAAAAAAAAAAAAAAAAATGCAGCAACATTTACACATCTGTGTTAATACACATGGAATAACACGCAGTCTAGAGCATGTAAACACTCTGAGGACATGCCAATAGTTAACCCTCTAGGCACCACGGTCGAGTTTACTCGACAAAATGCGGCACTGAATAAAACGGCCGATTTTGTCAAATAGGGTGTCAAATTTCATGCGACCTCCCCTGCACCAGATGGCAGACATGTAATACTTCAAAAAAACGTCTCTTCTATTGCAGCACTGCTTGCAAATCAAACTGTTGCAGCGTGTTTCAGAACTTCTTAAATCCACATCTAAGATAAGTGAATGCTCTTTTAATCCATGTAACTGTGTATATTGCCTGGGCTGCTAATTGTAAAAAAAAAAAAAAGAAATGCAGCAACATTTACACATCTGTGTTAATACACATGGAATAACACGCAGTCTAGAGCATGTAAACACTCTGAGGACATGCCAATAGTTAACCCTCTAGGCACCACGGTCGAGTTTACTCGACAAAATGCGGCACTGAATAAAACGGCCGATTTTGTCAAATAGGGTGTCAAATTTCATGCGACCTCCCCTGCACCAGATGGCAGACATGTAATACTTCAAAAAAACGTCATGCTTCTATACAAAATCTTCGAGCTAGTGTGCATTGAATCAGTGCGAACAAAAGTGGAGCTAGTGTGAGAGTGAGCCATTTTATTAGAGCAATATTGTCAACGTCAATGAGTATTGACATTAGATTATTATTATTATTATTATCTAATGGCATCAATAAAGCTTAAATAAACCCGCAATGAAGTGTTGGGACTTCTATTCGCGGACCCTGATTCTGAAGGGGAATATCTGCTTTCAGAAGATGACGGTGATACTGAAAGTGAAAGTATAGCCCTACACCAAACACAAACGGTGAATCCTTTGCCCAATGTAGATCGTCCTTTGCCCAATGCCAGTGGTGTAAACAATGTTTCCTGGGGTCAGAGTGTTCATCGCGAAATTAGCAGGCGTGTAAGTGTTGAGGGGAATGAGGCGGGAGATTTTACCTCACTAGACATGTAGCTTTGTCTTCTGACCGTGTGTCTCTCCGCATTCGCAGATATAGTATTGTAATGGAGACTTTGTATAATGCCACTGGGTATGTTAGAAGAGGTCGAAGTATTCATAGGACAGTTAGGGGGCAACGTGGAGGCAAGGTGAGGAGTGGCAATGACAATGACAGTAGTCCGAGCTGTGCACACTCGGCGTGCGTGAGGCAGATCAGGCCGTGCTGCTCGTAGCAGGAGCAGAGGTGATCTGACACGGGGCATAGATTTTGAACTAAACAGGTTTTGTCTACTTGTGTTTCTGTGTCATATGAATACTATATATGTGCCCCATACATGGAATCAGAGTGCCTGCTGTATGTAGTAAATTGAAAATCTCTACAGCAAAAGGCCAACCGCTACATGTATTCGTTTTGTTTCTACCATATATTAGTACTGATTTAAACTGTTTGTTTACTACTTACTATTTACCTGAGCATTCAGTATTGTGCAATATAGCACACAGAAGGTGAGAGACATTTTATTTTGGGGGGAAAGAAGTGCTGTATTTTATCATTTAAACATGTGACTTTTCATTAAAATTCTATAATTCAAGATGGCCACCACCAAATTACATCATAATATGTATATTAGATGGGAAAATGTATCCCCTACATAAACATTGGGTCATCCTTAAAATCCTCTAAAAAACAAAAAAAAAACTCTGCGCCTAAAGGGTTAAGGTCATGAGGACAGGTTTAAATGAAACAAGCATTCTTGTGTAGGCATTTCAACTGGAGTTCGCTGGATTCAGCGGTGTAATCTCAATGTCACTGTTGTATATTTCTAAGGTTGATGTTTTCATTAGCTGTTTGAGTGTGCAATTGATTTCAGCTGCATGCAGTATCAGAAGCATGCTTTTATCGCTCTATAGCTTCTATACATATAAGAACGTAACATCAATGATAGTCATTTAAAGTATTTCCACAGGGTGTATGCTTCCCTTGCCGGACTGCCACTCACAATTATGCAATTGAAAGCATTAATGCATAAAACATGCTCCTCTTGCCGCTGCCAGGGATCGTACGCTTCCCCCTTTACAATCACATATTTGCTTTAAGCATTTTAAGCAACCTGCTTGTTGCATATCCTCGATTGCCTAACTTGTGGTGACACTTCCCCTTAATGAGAATAGACACTTAAATACAAACTACTGTCTTATTAGACTGTTGCTGCTAGGGGTGTATGCTTCCCCCTGTACTTTCGAATATGCTTCCTTACTGATTTGTGGTGATGCTTCCCACATAAATATAGTATTAAGGCAACATTTCCCATCATTGACCATTCAAATTGCATCAGTTGTGTTGGGGGGTTTTGGTCTATGGTTGTTTTGGGGATTTGTCTTGCTGCTCTCCCTGCTCTGTCCAAGCATGGTGGCATGGACAGGCGTGTGGAGTATTGCCCGGAACATAGCCATACCACCAATAGTAACTGTATGCAATATAATTGTAAAGTTATGAAAGTGGTCCTGACTGAAATTAAGCATCACATTAGTTCAGGCAGGCCATGTCAGTCAAGCTTGCTTCAGTCGACAGACAGCTGTTCCTGATGTGTACCAATCCAGTCTTGACACCTATCACAAGCAGTCTATTTAAATTCCCATTCTTCAGTGTCATTTCCATTGTATCACTGCATGCAATTATTTCCCTCCTCCAACCCCAACTCCACTTAGTAAACTGTAATCCGATATGAATTTTATTTCTTCCTTTACAGTTTACTTCATTAGAAGAATGTAAACATATAATGGTTCTGTTCTGTACCCAGGGGGTTTGTCTTGATGCTCCCCCAGCTCTGTCCTAGCATGGCTGCTTGGACAGGCATGTGGAGTATTGCCCAGAACATAACCATACCATTAACACTAATTGTATGCAATATAATTGTAATAAATATAGTTGACGAAAGTAGTCCTGATTGAACCACCTCCGTACCCTCAGTGGAGCAGCGAGGTGGAACGCAGGGACCACCTCAGCTTGTGAGCGGACCATAGAGTGGTCTTAGAACGGCCCTCTATGAAGGAGGAGGATGAGTGAGGTCCGGTGTTGGGCTTCCAGTTTGCTTCGGTACAGCAAAGAGCTGCGGGGCCAGGCTCTTGACCATGTTGCTTGTCTGGGATACAGGGGCATAAAGGAACTTAACCTTTCAGCATCCCTCATATCGACCAGACACAGCTAGGGATGGTGCTCCTGGACTTCAAGTGTGAAAATGACTTGTAGACCTTTGTCACTCGCAGCGCGATGTCAGTAGTGGTTCTGAGCTCTTTCAGAACGTCCCGATCATGACTACCCTTGTGCAGGTCCTTCCGTGCCTTGGCCTGATGAACCTGCAGTAATGTTGCAGCATGTACAGGAAATGCGTTGGCAGCTTCTCCATAGGCCGCATAAGTGTTCCTGCGGTTCAGTGGTAGAGCATTGCGTTAACAGCGCAAAAGATTTCCACCCTACCCTTTCAGCGGCCCGGGAAAGCATAGCCAACATCACTGGATCCAATTCAGGCCTTGCCACCCCCCCAGAGGGCAGCAGTGCAGAGAGCTCGGTATTGACATCTGGTTGTTGGGAGGAGCCCCAAAGGATACAACTGGTACAGACTGGCCCTCTTTGAAGAGGGCTCAGCGCTTTCTTTTGGTGGCTCAACTGGTTGCAAAGTGCTAGAGGAGCAATGGTCTCCTGAGGGTTGGTTCCCCGAGGGGTTTGCCACCACTGTATCCAAACACGTGAGGCAGCAATCATGACCATCACCTTTCACCAGGTAACGACAGCATCCAGAAACATATCTAAGCTCTTTTAGAGAAATTGCTTTTTCAGGGAAAAACTCTTTTAGTGCTGAGGTGCACAGGGGAATGGCCACTTGCAGCACAACAGGGGGTAGTGCAGCTTGAAGTGTGCAACCCACTTGACACAGGAATGGCCACCGCTGAAGCGCTGTACCGCCAAGACCAGAAACTTTCAAGAGTATATTGAACCTGTAGCTCACTGAAGAGACTGGGATGGAGCATAACGATGTTGTCGCATCACTCCAATGCGAAAAGCTGATATGCATTGCACCTGCTGAATTCAATAATTGCATTCCAATGTGCATTGACTTGTTTAGTTTACATTTGAAGTAGATTGATCTCTCTAAGCGAAATCCCAATTCGTTAGTCACCGATGTGACGTTGAGAGTGACCGACTGAACGGGAACAAATTTATTGTTAACCCAAAAATACAACTTCCCACTTTATTTTGATTGTCAACTGGTGTCTGTATGTAGTATAAGTGATACACCCCACCATCTCTATGTAAATGAGTATGAAATAAGCCAAACTAAAAAGTCAAATTACACTTCACATTTTTACAAAGATGGTTTTCATCATTTTAGGTAGTATGCTGATGTATGTTCAAGTGTTAATTTATCTAATACATTTTTCTTTTAATTAGTTATTTAATGATATAAACACACACACGCACGCAAGCACACACACACACACACACACACACATATATATATGTCTAAAATGTAAGTCACTTACCATATTATCATAGATGATTCTGTATTGCAAACTCCAACCTCGACTTCGACTAGCGCACACTTGTTTACACAAGAGCAAAGGTGTTCTTTTAAGGAGTCTAACTAGCAAACGCCATTCGTCAAACCTGCTTTCCAGCAGTCCCACAGCACAACCACTTTCTTAATCGTATGTGCATTTTATTTCATTACACAATATTGTGAATATGATTTTAGTGGAGATTAATATAATCTAGAGCTGGTTATGTAGCCTAATGGCCCGCGTTTCAGTCATCATAATATTCATTCCGTTGTCTGACAACAGAAACATTAAAATATATTAATAAAAACACACCCTAAAAACTGCTGGGTTAAAAACAACCCAATTTGGGTTATTTTGACAAGCCAGCGCTGGGTCAAAAAGGGACGAACCCAACGCTGGGTTATCATGTTTAACCCAGCCTGCTGGGTTGTGATTTTTAACCCAACTATTAGTTAAAAATGACTACACTGCTGGGTTGAATTTAACCCAAAATGTGTCAGAAATATAAGTGCTTAAAATAATGAATCTACAGCAATACTTACTTCGGTAATCCAACCTTGCCCACATCCAAGAGTGACGTCGGAAGTCACGTCCGTATTAAACGACAAGTCACCTTGTGATTTCATACGGGAAAACACGGAAGTATATGGAAGTAATTTAGGTGATCTAAATAAAATGTCGTTGTTTGTTTTATTATTACACGTTTTCTTATTACACATTTTCTTATAGGATGTTTAGGCTAAAATAGCAAACCTTTAATCTAACATATGTCTAATAGACGGAGCTGATGTCACGGTTGGTAAACCATGATCTCTGGGTTTTGCACTTTGTGGGTGAAGTCTGTGTGCTATGCGTCTGCACTGATTAGTTTGTGGGCGTCTCCGTTAATTGTCATCAGCAGCAGCTGTCACTCATTATCCTCTCTATATAATGGCTTGTCTCACATCTTGTGTTTGTGAGAGCGTTGTTTCATGTTGTTAACTGTGCTTTGCTTTCTGTTGTGTTCTGCGTTTTTGGATGTCCGTGTCTTTCCCCAGAACCTCATCCACTCTTCGCAACCACCACAAGCATCACGACTTACCTTCGGCTCGCTTCCCCGCAGTTCGTGTGCCACCCTCTCCTGCTGCCAACTCACCACCGTCATCTTTAATTAAAGATTTTGTTATAAACTTTAACTATAAACTTTATACTCGCACTTGCTTCCAGCTCCTTCACCCAGTCATCACAGAACACTCTCACCATCATGGAAGTAGCGAGCACCACTTCCTTGTCTCACTTCATCCATCACAGCGTCAATCGAATGGATCAGCAGCAGGAGAGCATCGCAAACATCAGACGTGCTATCCAAGCGCTGGTGACACAGGTGTCCGAGCTCACCCAGCAGATCCATCAGCTCACCTCTCCCACTGCACCCATCGCACCGCCTGCGCCGCCCGTCCCCCGGGAGACCTTCCAGAATCACTTTCGGCCAGAGCCAGGAAGTGACTTCCGGTGCCAGATAATTATTCCGGTGATCCAAATTTCTGCAAGACTTTCCTTAACAAGTGTCCCATGCACTTTTCTTTACAGCCCCGCACCTTCGGGACCGAGGAGTCCAAGGTTGCATTTACACTAACTTTATTATCTGGCAGAGCCGCCTTATATAACAAAAAACCTTTGTGCACTTATAAAATAAAGATAACAAACAAGGTGCGCTGTCTGCAGCCTTTGTCTCCGCTGATCGTCATGTACAAACATGTCATTAAAATGAAGTGTAACTCTGTGAATACTCAACGAAGAGACATGAGAGAGATATCTATAGAAAGCCTGACATGTCTTCTTTTAAACTAAACAAGTGCTGCCGAAAACAAATATTCTGAGATAAAGTAATCCATATGAAAACAACGCGATGTCTGTTTTTCATGTCTCCCTTCATTATATCTAATATCTAAACATTTTATTAGTTAGACTTTTTCCAAACTATAATAACTGACTAAATGTATAAATATAACAAATAGATAACTGTAACAAATGTAAAATCAATTCTGTTCTTTCAATTTATTCTACCTAAAAAACCTGAAAAATATTCTCAGCTCTTTTCAATATTAATATTAATAATAATAATGATAATAATAAGAACAATACATGTTTGTTTTTTTTGTAGAAAATAAGATTGTTAAAAGAATATCTGAAGGATTGTGTGACTGGAGTAATGATGCCAAAAAATTCAGTTTGAAAGTCAGCTTTGATTGTTCTAATAAACTGTTTAACTGCTCCCCCAAGTGGATATTAAATTAAGTTGTGGGATAACTAAATATATTCTTAATAAACTACAAACATAAAATTATATACATTTATTTTGTCCTCACATTCTTTCTTGTAACTCTTCCCTCTCAGTGACACAAGCTGACTGAAAGGCTCATTATGCAGCTCATTATGCAGCTCTTTGTCTCCTCAGGTGTAAATCACAATGATATTCATGATAGTTGACGCCTACTCGCATATGACTTTTACTAACAAAAAGTGTCTTAGAAAATTTAAATCAATATATTTTCTGTGAGGGAGTAAACAAGATGATTTTCACATCATTTAGAAAGAAAAAGTCTAGGCCAGTGGTTTTCAACCTGTGGCGGTGGTATTGCAGGTGGGCCGCCAATTATTTTCTGTTCATTTCCAGTCCATTCTAGGGCTGTGCGATTAAAAGAAAACGTCCTAAAATCATGATTTGAGCGTGCGCATATGCCTAACTCCAGGTTCACACACTGTCTGTGATGCGCCTTTTTTCTGAGCCAATGTTGACGGATCAGAGCGTTCTCACTGCGGTAAAAGGCTAGAAATAAAAACGTGCGAAAATAATTCATGTCTAACACATGAGCATAGAGTGAATTTGTTAGTGAACAGGATGCAGTTTAAGTGAGAGGAGACACGTTTTAAGTGTGCACACTCTCTCCTCGCAAAGCAGCGTGTATCTGAGCAAGCACGACCGGTTTTGTGACAGAGCATAGGAAATCTGCTGCGAACAGAGAGATTCGCACTCGTGCATTATTTTAATGTGCTTTCGCGTTATATTTATGCGCTCTCACTGCTGACCGCATACACATACTGTATACACACTGCAAACACCTGAGGCACCGCTACAATTAATGAGCTCTATGAACAATGCATGGCAAAAAAGAAAAAAAAGTTTTATTTATTTTTTTTGCCACAAGTCTATACATTTTTTTACATCTTCACTATAGTGATAATTTTGACTTATGTCTGTTCTAGAGATGTTACAACTTTTTGATAAAGCTCTGATTGGTTTTCTTTTGGAAATATGTTTCAAATTAATCCTGAATGCATTTATGACTGTAAAAGCACAATTGCAAAATTGATCAAAAAAATCGCGATAGTTTTTTTTTTTTTTTTGTCCATATTGCACAGCCCTAGTTTATTCAATCAATATAGTTTAAAATCTAGCTTCTGAGTACTAAGTTATTAACCCAACAATAGCGGGGTCAGTTAATTTTTTTGAAGTGGGCCGCGCAAACATATGTGTTTGGTTGTGTGGGCCGCGAGTTGAAAAAGGTTGGGAACCACTGGTCTAGGCTACAAGCTCCAGTTCTCAAAAATCCTGGGAACCAATGTTCTGTATGTGTTTTATGGCCTTATTCAAGTGATTTAACATTTTTAGTTTTTCACTAATCATGCATAATATTTTTTTTTCTCAAAAATACAATCATGTACATACATGCTGCTCACATATTATTATAGCCAATATGTATGTATAATACAATATGTATTTATTATAGCCAGTATGTGCTGATCACAGTGAGATTAGTCTTGTTGTTCATGTTGTTAACCGTGCTTTGCTTTCTGTTATGTTCTGCATTATTGGATGTCCGTGTCTTTCCCCGGAACCTCGTCCACTTTTCGCAACCACCACAAGCATCACGACTTACCTTCGGCTCGCTTCCCCACAGTTCCTGTGCCACCCTCTCCTGCTGCCGACTCACCACCGTCATCTGGACTCATCACTTCCCTCCACCATCTCGGACAGTATCTCCTTCTCAGCGTTGTTTGTGTTCCAGTTTGTTTGTTTACCAACTCTCATTAAAACTTTGTTTATACTCGCACTTGCTTCCAGCTCCTCCTCCACCCAGTCGTCACAGCTGATTTCATCATAACAGCATGTAAAACATGAAAAAAAAAAAAAAAAAAAAAAAAACTATGAATAGTATAAATGTCATTGGACACATTTTTCCCACATCAGCATTGAGACAATTTCTATGCAAATGTATCATATGTCACAGTGACTGCATCACTGACTTCAGTCAGAAAAATTTACTTTAAGAATACATATTTAAAATATGAAAACATTTCATAACATTTACATAAGTCTCAATATCTGAAGATATAAAAATCATCAGTAAGAATCAATTGCAATGTACATGCAGAGTAGAAAAGTATGTTGATGTAACAAGGAAACAGCATAAAACTGACTTAATCAGAAAAAAATAACTTTAAGAAAATGCATCAACAGAAACATATATTAGCTGAACCCTGTTTGTTTTGTGTTATTTATAGCAAACCATATTACGGTCCCACTTTATATTAGGTGGCCTTAACTACTATGTACTTACATAAAACAATACGTACAATGTACTTATTGTGTTCATATTGTATTGTAAAACACTTTTGCTGCTATTGAGGTGGGATAGGGGTAAGGTTAGAGAGAGGGTTTGAGGTATGGGTAAGTTTAAGAGTGGGTTAAGGTGTAAAGTATTGTTCAACAGTGTAATTATAAATGTAATTACAGAAATTAAATACAGATGTAATTACAAGCAGTTTTTTTTTTTTAAATATAAGTACAATGTAAAAACATGTATGTACACAATAAGTACATTGTACTAAATTATTAAATAAAATGTACGTACATAGTAGCTAAGGCCACTTAATATAAAGTGGGTCCCATATTACAGATGCTTTGTCAGATTTAAGTTGAACCGCGGTCCCAGCACGTGCCGAACTGTGTGGAGTGAACCGAATGTTTTTTTTTTTCTGCAAACCGTGCCATCCCTAATAATATATAAATAGCCCAGCCCTAGTGTGAAGCACACGACTCGCCGTTGTATGAGGGGCCGTACAAGACTTTATTCATTCTGGCACTCTCACATACTTACATTCTCCTTTCACAAACATATATTCTTGCTTTCACATACTTACATTCTTCTTACACATGCATACATTTCTACTCTTACACACACTTACATTCTCCTTTCATATGCATATATTTTTGCTTTCACACACACATACATTCTCCTTACAAATACATATATTTCTGCTCTCACATACATATACACACATACATATATAGAATGTATATATGTAAGAAAAGAATGTATGTATGTGCGAGAGAGAGTATGTATGTATGTGCGAGAGAGAGTATAGTGGAAACGAAAGGCGTTTAGTTGAAACGGAAGGCGTTTAGTGGAAACGGAAGGCAGGTTAGGTGCGATCAGACTCACAATGACAGGTCTTGATCAGGATGGCTGAGGTAGATGAGGCAGCCGCAGAAGTATTTCAGCAAGCTATCTGGGTCTTAAAAAATACATAAATAAATATTATCATCGTGAAAAGGTTGCATGGCCTCGTCATTTGAGCGAGTTGTGATTGAGGACGCGAGCTTAGCCTCAGTCATGTTGCCAGATAGACATATTATAAGCGTCCAAGGATTATTATTTTTGTTTTCATTTAATTTAGGAAGTGAATTAAGTGGGAGGCAGCAAGTTAGGGACAGCGATATCTTTATATTATTTAAATAACCCAAGACTCATTGCGGTTTATTTATTTTTAGATTTTTATTTACTTATTCATTCAATTGCACAGCTCTGCGTGCAGCAATAACTCAGTGCTAGACTAGTGTTCTATAAGCGCCATCTGCTGTCAGAGATTGAATTAGCATTTTCATCGGAATCAGAAAGCGCTTTATTGCCAAGTGTTTACACATAGAAGAAATTTCGTCAGGAGCTTCCAGTACATAAAGTACAAACATAGTGGAGACACACACACATATAATGAAGGAAATAAAACTAATAATAATAAATAGTAATAATAAAATATTAATTCAGCCCATCTGATGTTTTTGTTTTGTGCACTTGCTTCATGTTGCATATATTGTTTGTTTGTTTGCTCAAGGTTAGTTTGGCCAGTAACAGAGCAAAATAAACATTTAATAAATGTAAAAACGAAAAAAGGAGAAAAAGAATAAGAACTAAATAAATTGGCAATGAGAATGGGAATCGGCTCATTTGATTGTAAAATAAATAAAATCCTGATCAGTGCATCCTTAACTGGAATAGTTAGGCCTGAAAAAGAATGGTTTATTTTAGTTTTATCTTTGAACTATTGTACCTATTTGTGCAAAATGGTTATTATTTATTACAATACAATGTTACAGTCAACAATGAAAAAAATAAGTCTTATTGATTGATTGTTTGATTGATTGTGGCAAGTCCTGTGAAAATTTTGCCAGGGCAAGTAAAAAAAAAAATAAACCACTGGCTGAACCGGACCAGTAGAAAACTTACTGTTAATACAATCAAAATCAGTGTCTTAACACTTGTACACAGATCTGTAAAACACATAGGTTGCATAATGATATGCTCAAGTTAAAAACTTAAAATATGTACTTGAAAAGAAAAAAGGATGACTTTGAATAGCATAACTGTAAAATTGTGAGGAAGAGCTGATCAGGTCTTGCACATGTATTTCCTGTGTGAGAAAGAGTAGAAATGTATGTATGTGAAAGGAAAATGTATGTGTGTGAGAGTAGAAATATATGTATGTGAAAGGAGAATGTATGTGCGTGAGAGAGAGTAGAAATGTATGTATGTGTAAGGAGAATGTAAGTGTGTGAAAGCAAGAATATATGAAGAGTTCAGATGCAAAAGCCTCTAAATGCCATCTGAAATTTTCATCTAAAATTAGGATTTTTATCAAGCTCCTATGCTTAGGTTGAGTCATTTTACTTTAATGGCAATGTACAGGTCCTTGTCCAGGCTATTAAAGTGAAATAACTGACCATAAATATAGGAGCATGATAAAAGTCCTAATTTTTTATGAAAATTTCAGATGGCATTTAGAGGCTTTTGCATCTGAACTCTTCATATGTATGTGAATGGAGAATGTATGTGTGTGAAAGCAAGAATATATGTATGTGAATGGAGAATGTATGTGTGTGAGAGTGCCAGAATGAATTATGGCTTGTACGGCCCCTCATACCGTTGCTTTGTCTCACTCAGACAGAGAGAATTGGTGCGCTACATGTAAACGATATTCTTTGTTGTATTTTCTTGTCAAAATAACAGCGTTTCATTTGGAATTCTTCAGCTTAAGAACTGCCGGGCTCTCCAATAGTGGACGAAACTAATGCACAAATGACAATCTCATTGAATCATGTTGTAGTTACATTTTTAAGTTGACTACTTAAAAATCATACCAAAAATCATACCAAAAAAAAAAGAATCGCTCAAACGTTCTGATTTTTTTTTTTTTAGATTGAAACATTATAAAATTGGTAAAATGTGCTTGGAAAAAAATATCATCAGAATATCAGTGTGCCTAATAATTATGCATGCGTTGTGTGTGTGGCCTTTTCTAGTAGCAGACTGGTCCAAAAAAACTCTTAAAAATGCTGCTACTTGCTCCACTGATTTCCTGTGCTCAGGACCCTGCTGCTGCTCCCTTGGTTCAGTAGCTGTAGTTGCAGGCTCTTTGATTGATTCCTTTAATAATAATAAAAAAAAGAATAGTAATATACATGTATGCATTTTTGTCCAGAAATTTTACTTTAAAATAGCGCCCTCTATAAAAGGAAAATTACATCCATATAAATTTACAAAACAGTATTTTTTATATTTTAGTGTATTGTAGAAAAGCGAAACACATTGTCAGTTTCTTCCAATATCATGCAGCCCTAAGTGTCATAACTGAAATCATTCATAATGGCATTACTTTCAAACTTGGCACTTGATTAACAGGACATTTAATTTAACTAAACCATTACTTTCAAAGTAAGGCCATGAGGTAGTATTTAGTAGTAGGTGTACACAAGCATGGACTAATGTTTTTGATAACCCTGCTCCCAACTCCCACCTAACAGCTCTCCTCCTAAAATAGCCTGTATCGCAGCGAAATGTAATGGTGGTTCTCATTGTCCTTTAAGGACATCACAACATATAGAGGGTGGTGATCATCAATGAAGTGAATGTCTACCAAGTCAAGCACAGAAGAAGGAGAGACAGAGAAGGCAAAATAATGTCTGTCAAATCCAACTGTGTCCCATTTTTTTCACAATGAATTTGACTTTAAAGTCAAAGACCACAATGTTCTTAATGGTTGCAAACCGGGGCAAACCATCAGCAGAGTGAGACACAAAAGGTGTCATTCCTGACCTGTAGGTTGCTCCCTTGTACTTAATCCAAGATGGTAAATAGACATCCGAGAACAATGGAATTACCTCAAACCCACACTTCACTTTCTTAAAATCGTCTACAGATGCCAGGAATGTGGTATAACCTGGACCAACTTCAAAGTCATGTGAGAACATCTTCTCAGACAGCAGGGTGTAGCACAACATCATCTGATGTCGAAAAGGCTGTATTTTACAAATGTTCAGAAAATTGCAGGTTACGTGACTTAGCCTTTTGAAAAATCCATGCTTTGCCTCAAAACGCATGGACCAGAACCGAACCAAAGGACCAAGTTTCCTGATGGCCCCAGGATAATGAAGCATGAAGTGGTGTTTAGCTTCAAATGCCTATCTGGATAAAGCTCCAGAAACAAACTATGGTGTTCCTCAATCAGATGCTGGAAAAATATATCTGCCTCTGCAGTCAAGGCTGGAGAGAAAATCAACTCCATACAGCCGAGTAATGAAAGTAGTAGTTCCCAGTGTTTCTCACCTTCTGAAATCAAATCTAATATCATAAGAGGGAGCAGCCTTAGGCTGTTTGTCACATGCCCCCATCAGGGTTTTTAAGATCCTGAGGTTTTATAAAAGATGGCTTATTGTGTTATCAGAAAAACCATAATCAAAGCTTGTAAGTCTATAATTCAGCTGATCAAGTGTCAAGAGTTTTTGGTCAATCAGCAAGCTTGGTCAAGCTTGGTTTTGTAACCTCCAAAATGTCATGCATGACATCAGGAGTTACATTGTCAGTTACATGGTAGAACTGAAGTTTATTTAGTGAACACTCTCTTTTGATGCCGGTTTCAGTTGGGTTATTCTGAAGTAGATCAGAGTGGTAGTTACTCCTGTTGTGCATCACTGACAGATCCTCAACTGTCTGTTCTCTCAAAACCTCTCTTTGAACCAGACACAATCGACACACAGTTTCCCCCAACATCTGCCATCATCTGCCAACAAGAAGTGAGAGTTTAGGCTGAAGAGATACTCAGGTCGCAAGCACTTAAGAGTAAAATAAACAAAACCTAGCTTGTGAACTGAGGTTTTTGATCCAAGTGGATTGACCATCTCACATTCATCGTTGTACAGCACAAGAGGAATGGACAACTCTTTAGAAAATATTCACTTGTTTTGAAGATTGTGCAATCTCTAAAATCTTCAAGAGCAGTGCTTTCTTGATTTTGCCACTAAAAGATCTTCTCCATTGTTCCAGGACTTTCTAACACCAGCTTCAGCAGAGGCCTTAGAGGAATACGCTGTAAAGTATCTCGGACTGTCATTTGTTTTACAGTCCCCACCAATGTGTCTCTCTTTTGAATGTATGAGACACCAGGGAAAGGCACTTCTTCTGGATGTACAAAGCATCCAGACTGAGTAAAATATTGCATTTGCTTGTACTCTGACTCAAAGCCCCGAAATGGTTGAGCTGCAAATGCAAAATGGTCTAAACGATTCTTGCTTTCAGGACTCTTGATGTGGCCTATCTCTCTTAAAAAAGAGACAGTTTTTCTTTGTAGAGTGTCAACAATATCACTGACAAGGCTAGATGTGTGCTCTACCACAAAAGTAACAGCACTTAATGTCTAGGAGGAGTTTGACCTTAATTTAGCTAAAAACAATGCAACTCTGTCTTTCATATTTTCCTCGTCAAACTCATCACATTGTTCTACCGAAATTTCATCACAGTCTTCATCACTCTGTTCAACAGCTTCTAAAACTGAATTTGATGAATAGTTCTCAGGCTCAACCAAAGGGGCTTCCTCAATTTAATTTCCAATTTCATTAGCATGCTCTAGTAGGTGTCTTATAATAATAATTATCTAATAATACTAAAGTGCAATGACATCCAGTTTGAGCACACTGAAAGTATCTGGATGTCAAATATATATGATGTACAACCCTCAAATGTGAAAAAAATGCTCTGATATCAGGTCCCATAGAACTTTTGCATTTAAAGCAAATGTTCCCCATGCTGTCTACACCTAATACCATGTACTTCAAGCACATTCTTGAGGTATTTCTTGAATTTTAAAAGAAGTCCAATAATAGGGATAAGAGAAGTCAGTGTGACATCATCTAAAAGAACGAGGGTTTCTTGATCAATCTTCTCAGCAAAGGAGAAAAAAAAAATGCAGATGAAACAGACCACATACAGCAATTATGTTCATGTACATTGTTTAATGTAATGATTTTGATGAATTATGTTATTTTCCTTTGTGTCTGTGTATGTGGTTTTTGTTGTGGTTCTCTCTCTCTCTCTCTCTTTTTCTTTTAGCGGCGCTTGTTAGAGCGAGTACAGGTGCACGGCATTACGATGACGTCAGAAGTGGCATGGCGGCTTTGATTTAAGCATGTTTGGATGCTTCCTCCACGAGCTCTCCTCTCTCCCGGCTTCGTTGTGTACTTTAAGTTTTCTTCTAAGCCTAGCTGTACCACCTACGCTATTCGAAACCTTGTTTGTGTTTATAATGTGAAGATTGTTGAATCACCTGTGTAACAAAAGGAGACATATGAAGGGAGGTGGGTGCCTTTTTGTGTTTTTCCTCCGTTTTCTCCTGTTTTGAGGTTAGCAGGGAGGTAAGACTGTTGTTTATTTTGCACTTTATTTTGAGAAGGAAAGAGGTGTAATGCGGTAGATAGTTTGAGTTTGGTTTATTATTTTGGCTTTTCCCCCTCCTGAGGTAATTAGCTTATTCTTTTGTTTGTCTCCTAAGTTTATGTAATTAATAAATCCTTTTCTTATTATACTTCTTGGTTTCGATGGCTTATTATATCATTTAATTAATGAAGCGGGAGATGAGACTCCGGGCATCTTATTAGGGTGGGGTTAAGGTGCTCTATGATTGAAATAAATCCCTGTGTGTTTAGTTGAATTGTGTTGGTCGAAAATTGGCTGTGGTGGTGCAGCTTTTGTCAAACCTCGTAACAACATTCAGCTTTTGTTTAAAACAAATACAGCTTTTGAAAAATGACTGTACACAAGTATTTGTATTAGGGCTGGGCGATAAAACGATAATGATATGTATTGCGATAGACATGTAATCAATCAATATAAAATGAGTTTGATAGAATGTTCTATATTTTTTTTCTTCGTCGGAAGAAACCAGAGGTTGTGAAGCAAGTTTGGTTCCATGCACAAAGGCACTCACTCTCTGGTAACCTAGCAATGTAGGGAGTGACACGCTACCAGCCAATCATGTAACAGTTTGGTTGCACCATATCATTGTCTTGTGTTGGATTCTTCAGTAATAAGTGGAAAGCCTTATTTGATCGGTGAGTGATGTAGATAAGATGACTGACTGCTGTGCCTGTTACTGAGAGAGAGAGACCCTCCACTGGCCGCTCACTTTCAGTCTTCAAACTGTCTTGCTCTCCCTTATTCCCTCGCAAAATTGATATCAAAATCAATTGTGAATTGACAAGATGATAGGTCGGAGGACCGAAGTTTCACGTGAAGCATTTGGAGATTTTTTTTTCCCCCTGAATTACCACTGGGTGTTAATTGTACAAAAATAACATTGCCTAATTGTCTCTGAAAAGCATTCTGCACATTCAGCTGACAAACCACACTTTAAATAAACGAACAAAACATATCCAGTGATTAAATATTTTCTGTTGAGACAAATCTTGTACGATGTTCGACGTGTCATAAGTGTGCCTTATATTTTCCTTTGCCAATCCCACCTATGAATCAGAGGAAGGTTAAAGGATTAGTTCACCCCAAAATGAAAATTTCCTAATCATTTACTCACCCCCAATGCCATCCAAGATATCCATGTCTTTCTTTCTTCAGTGAAAAAGAAATTACGTTTTTTTTTGAGAAATTATGTTTTTTTTTTCTTCAAATAATGGACTTTAACTCAGTTGGTTGCCATTGTTTCCTCAAAAAACTTAATTTCCACTGAAGAAAGACATGGATATCTTGGATGGCATTGTGGTGTGTAAATTATTAGGAAATTTTTACTTTGATGTAAACTTGTCCCTTAAGTTTAAAATAAAAGTGTTTAAATGTAATGTATTTTTCTCCTGGTCCTTATTTTTAATAGGTCATAAAAATATCAATAATTATCTATATAGACCGATATGAAACACTTATATCGTGATACAGTTTTCAGACATATCGACCAGCCCTAATTTGTATCCGTTTCATACAGCTTAATTGAACTAGGTTCAAAAAGTCAGGTATATGTATACATGTTACATGGAAATAAGTAAAACATCTCACTGCTCTTCACTGATCATGAAATCAGAGTTGATGTCATCAAACATAAGTCTTAACAGAGTAAAAAAAAAAAAAAACATCTGAATGAAAAGCAGGAAAACACAATACCAAGACATAACTACAAATTACACTTAAGAGAAAATATAGTGCTTAATATTAAATTATGTAAAAATATCATGTCAGTCAAAAGGAATTTTATAAAAGAAAAACTCCTACATTATCCTAATTATCCTGGGGGTAACGTATAAAATGGCAGTCGAACATTATAGTCTCAAACATTATTTAGCATGAGCTGACAAGACATTTCCACTGGTTTCAAACTAAATGTAACGTTAACGTTATATAAAACAAGATAGGCCAAAATGCATCAATAGAATGCAAAATGCTCATATTATTTAATTACATTTTCTATTGAATGTAGGCAAAGTTACAGCTTAACAAGATGTACAAGCAGAGCGGGAAATTTATGAAGCAATGTTAACTTTACGTTCTGACAGAAAACCGTGTTGTTGAAGAAGCTGGATTTAACACGTTCAGTTCCATGCACCGTCCAGTTTACACTTTAGAAAGATCACAAATAACAGTGCTTGCTGCCATCAGCTAATTACATTGAAAATATTAATGCCAGTCAAAAGGCATTTTATCCAGGAATTGCTCCTACATTATCCTGTTTGTTTTAGGCATGTCACAAATAAAATGGCGGTCTAACATGTTTCAAACCTTAATGTTATTTAGCCTGAGCTGACCTTAAACATTCCAGCTTATTTCAAACTAACCACAGGCTGTACAGGAGTAAATTGGAAAATTGGAAAAAAAACTATATATTATGTATTATGCTCATAGTGAATGAATCTCGTTTGCAAAATGTAGAAGCAGAGCGGGACATTGGATGTCCTAACAAAATACGTTACAATCAAGTAAACTCTGCCGTATCAAAGCCATATCCAGCACAGAACTCATTTATAATAAAGTAGATTTAACATGTACACAACTAATATATAAAAAGCATTTACCCTACAGTAGGAGGACAAGCTAAATGGGCTTTCAAAAATAAATAAAATCCTTCAAGTTCCATATGAGGAACGAAATGAGAACGGTCCAGCATTGACCGCTCTAACAGCAATAATTCTTATTAACTGCTATTGTTCTTGATTTTTCAAACTGTCTCCAGTTATGCCTTAACTGTGTGAGCAAAAATTGAGTATGGTATATTTCAGCTGTTTTATGCACTGGTGCCTCACGCGCACATATTCATTGTAAACAGCACAGTTCAGCATGAGCAGCGGTCTACTGTGGCATATTTCTGCTTATTATAATATTTTTCTGTCGATACTGAAACACACGTTAACCACAAAGCCTATTTTACCTAATAAATAATAGTTTAGCTGCAAATACTCAATATCACGAATATGGAAACATTTGGATGTGTCCAGAATGAGAGAGGTACCCAACAGGTTAGCTAAGTGGATCTACTGTATATCAATTTATTTTATTTACTTATTTACTCATTTTTTTATTGCATATGAAAATTTAAGAATAAAAAATCCTCCTACCCCCTAAAAATTCTCTTCACATTCACTTGTGCGCTCTTGCGCAATACCTTCCTCTCGCGTTGCTCAATTGTGGACGAAGTGTTTGATATAAAGATTGCTGTCCCATTATATACATGAATTGCTAATTTAAAAAAAAAATTGAATTATTTTGTTAGTTTCACGGTAACATGAAATCAAGGTATTCTGTTATATACCCTGCTAACAACATTACGTAACTGTTATGTAACTCCAACATAATCTGGTGACCAAAGTTTCGTCGCCACAACGTTGTCAGGATCCTGCCCTGACAGTCTTGTCTGTCCTATCTTTGTTTAATGTGTCTCTGTTCATTTTGTGCCTGAGCACATGGTTGTGTCTTTGTTTATGTTGGCCGTGTGCTCCCCTTGTCCTGCCTCCTCGTTTCTAATCACCACGCCCCCTTGTTTAGTCCTTTTGTTTGTCTAATTGTTCACCTGATCCTTGTGTGCTCTGCTCCCTTTATATTGTGCTCATTTCCCTCTGGTCTTTGCCTTTTTATCTTCTTTCTAGTTTACAGCAAGGTTGCTGTTTTCTTTATTTTGGTTTGTAGTTCTAGTTAGTTATTCCTAGCTTTTTCCAATTGTTATCCTTTTGTTTTCAGTTTATTCCAGTTATTTCTAGTATTACTTTGTTTTTCCTTTTTTTTTAGTTTTCTTTTCTCCCTAGGCATTGGTTTGCAAGTTTACTTTTATCTGTCAAATTCTTGTCTCCCCTGTTTTGTCTTTGTGTCTGTGCTGGTTCCTGCCCTGCTTCCTGAATCCTCCCTGGTCGCTGGTTCTTCTGACCTGACAGACATTGTGGTGCTACAAGGGGTTCCTTCAACTGGGTCAGGCCCTTCCTACTGGAGTTGCTACCAGGTCTCCTTTTGCCACAGAGTCTGGAGCCATGTCCTTCTGACCAGCCTGTTCTCCTGTCGGTTGCCCTGCCCTATTGTGGACTGTCTTACTGCATCATCTGTTTTTCACTCTTGTTAATAAACTGTTTTCCCCCTGATAATTCTGCATCTGGGTCCTCCCTTGCCAAACCCTGACAGAACGAACCAGCCATTCTAGGACCCACCAGAATGAGTATAAAAATTGTTCCACCTGCCACTGCGGAAGGGAGATTGGCGCTCCAACAGGCACTGGCATCACTTCGTCAGCAGGACCAGGAACCACAGTCCTATGCCCAATTCTTTTGGACCATGGCTAGGGGCCTTGAATATGATGATGCAACTCTAAAGGAGGCCTTCAACCTCACTCTGGATGACCCCTTACCTCGATGGGAGATGGAGCAGCTGCATATTTTGAATTTCTGGGACTCTAGTTATGTGCATCACCGCAAGGACCGGCAAATCCTTAACCCTCCGGATGATATAAGCAGTGACCATCAACCTGCCCTCCTTCCCTCTTCGAGTCAAGTCCACGATCATCTTCTGACTCCCACTGAGAAACGAAGGGAACGAAGGAAGAGGGTGGCCCAAATTGCTGCAGCTGCCATGGAGTCCTCTGTGCTGGCTCCAGCCTCTGAGAATAGCTCAGTGCCAGCTCCTGCTTCTGAGTTAACAAAGCCTTCTGAAGCCATCAATGTAGCTTTAAGAGAAGTTTCCCAGTCAACCTCTGTTCCGGTGTCTGTCAAGTCTGTCCCAGTTAAGTCAAAGCCAGTCATGTTGAGTCTTGATAATTCTGTGTTTATGTCAGTCCAAGTCACTCAAAAAGTGGGCAAGATGACAAATTCTGGTCCTGGGGGGGGGCGTAAGGGTAGGAGGTCCCGCGCAAGGATGGCTAGAACCCTTTGTTCAGAGACCCCTCATATACTTACCCTGGATGATCCCAAGTTGCCTGATGCTTCAGTTATGGCCATGAAGGCAGGTTCTGAGCAGCATGTTCTTCCTGTTATGGTAACGGATGTCATTCCTGAGCAGCCTCATCTCTCTGTCACCACCACTCATGTCAGGCCTGAGCTGGCCACTCCTGACACTACCATGGAGACCACTCCTAAACAGCCCTCTATGTCGGTCATATCCATGGAGGGCCTTCTCAAGCCGTCAGCCCCCACAGGCACTGAATATGCTTCCGCCCTGGAGCCTCCAGAATCTTCACAAGCCCCTCACCAGAGTCTAGAGTCTTCATCCCAGTTCATTCCAAAGTCTGCTTCAGAATCCGCTTCAGTACCAGTCCAGGAGTTTGTTCCTGAAGACTCAGTCCCTGCAGCCCCAGAGGCCAGTCAAGCGTCCGCATCAGTAATCCAAGAATCTGTTCATGAGTCTGTTCCAGCAGCCCCCAAGGTTACTCAAGAATCCACTCCCGAGTCAATTCCAGTATCCCCAGAGGGCAACTCCGCAGCCCCTGAGGGCGGTCAAGAACCCACTCCCGAGTCAGTTCCGGTAGCCCCGGAGGGCAGCTCAGCAGCCCCTGAGGGCGGTCAAGAACCCACTCCCGAGTCTGTTCCAGTACCCCGGAGGGCAGTCCAGAACTAAGTCCGGAGCCCATTCCAGCAGCCCCAGGGGGCACTCAGAAATCAGTTCCTGAGCCTATTCCTGCAGCCCAGGAGGGCATTTCAACAAGTCCCAAGGGCTGTCCAGTGTCAGTATTTGAACTTGGTCCAGAGGCCCCTAAGAGCATCCCTGTTATATCCCCAGAGCCCACTCCAGACTCTCCCCCGCTACAGATGAAGTTCTTGTCAGGCTTGTCGCATCCTTGGAGGCCAACCCTGAAAGACTTGTCAGTCATGTAAAGCCCACAGAAGATGAAATTATCTCTCATGCTGTACCTTCGAAAACTGTCCATGTTCTATCCAAGGAGGGCCTTCCAGAGAGCCCTAAATTTCTCGTTGATGCCACCTCCGAATCCCTGGTTAGTCATGTCTTGCCTACCAAGAATATCCTGGAGTTTGGCCGTAATACCCAGTCCAGTAGGGGACCTTCACCTGTGAAATGTGCTGATAGAGGTGCCACTAACTATGCCCCCACCCTCTGTCGGTCATTGTCTGCAAGGTTTCCCTAAGATGGCACCACCCTGGTCAGCATTAAACCATTCCCCTGGAACATTTTCTGCCCTTCCCATCCCACCCCCCGTGTTTCCTGACAGGCCTGGACATCCATGGGTCCCTTCCCACCCACCCCCCAAGTCAATACCATTTTGGCTCCCTACCAACCCTGTGACCCATTTAACTCCACCCAGGATGGACGCCAGGAGGCGGGGAGGGGGGGGGTATACTGTGAGGATCCTGCCCTGACAGTCTTGTCTTTCCTATCTTTGTTTAATAGGTCTCTGTTCATTTTTGTGCCTGAGCACATGGTTGTGTTTTTGTTTATGTTGGCCATGTGCTCCCCTTGTCCTGCCTCCTCGTTTCTAATCCTAGTTTTTTCCAATTGTTATCATTTTGTTTTCAGTTTATTCCATTTATTTCTAGTATTACTTTTGTTTTTCCTTTTTTAGTTTTCTTTTCTCCCTAGGCATTGGTTTGCAAGTTTACTTTTATCTGTCAAATTCTTGTCTCCCCTGTTTTGTCTTTGTGTCTTTGTTGGTTCCTGCCCTGCTTCCTGAATCCTCCCTGGTCACTGGTTCTTCTGACCTGACAGACATTGTGGTGCTACAAGGGGTTCCTTCAACTGGGTCAGGCCCTTCCTACTGGAGTTGCTACCAGGTCTCATTTTGCCACAGAGTCTGGAGCCATGTCCTTCTGACCAGCCTGTTCTCCTGTCGTGTGCCCTGCCCTATTGTGGACTGTCTTACTGCATCATCTGTTTTTCACTCTTGTTAATAAACTGTTTTCCCCCTGATAATTCTGCATCTGGGTCCTCCCTTGCCAAACCCTGACAAACGTAACTTTGTGACGTTGGCAGTAAGTAACTGCAATGTCGTGGCAACGTCGCGGATCGGTAGTCGTGTGCTGGTAATCAGTTGGTAATTTTTTTTTTATACTTTATTATTTTATGGCCGGACATGCAGTAGGTAAACCTAATTTATGTCCTCCTGTGCCCAAACTAATTTAAAGGCTATTTCAGCAGCTGTGAATGATGAATACATACTCTAAATTAATTCAGTTAATTTATTAACAAACATATGAACAGTAATACACCCAAATTATTAATAAAAACATAGGACATACCGAAATATGAAATGAAACATAGCGAATGAAAGCATTCAGCCCATACAGAAGCACATAGATTGAAATATATTAAATACATTTCCATATATTTAAATATCTATATCATTCTGTAAGCATCCAGGGTCAAAACATTATGCACAAATATGCAATTCTTATAGGCACTCGGTACATTGCATTTAAATATTTAAGAGCCGTCTTTAACCATGCACACAATTCATCAACTAATCACATGCTCCCACAATAATACATCAGCTAATCAAACCCTTAACCAAACCACTACAAATAATTAATTGAAAATCATATGCAATATGTTATGAACAGTTGTATTATAGCAAATCAAGTTTATTGAATCTCATACCTATCATATACACTGTTCACACTGCCACAAAAACTATATAAAAACAAACATGCTTATTTTGTTTTGTTTGAACTGTTTAGCCTGTTGGAGTATGGCAGTGTGAATTGGCGTTTAGGTGCTTTGAAAAAAAAAGTATATATAAGCAATTAACATTAAATTCTTAAATCTTAAGTAATTCTTACTTTCTCTATTCTTGCAATATTCAAGTGATCGTGTCCCTGAGTAATATCTGCATCTGCCGAAGTCTGAAGCTAGTAACAATATGTCTAATAATAGACAATATGCTAGTAGACAGCAATCCTTGTGAGAGAGAGGTCTGGTGTGGAGGTTGGATCTGGAACTGACTTCTCTTGATTTAATTATCTGCATTCACAAACTACCCTGAAAATAATTCAAACATTAACAATGATTGTTATAAATGTAACGCAAAGCTATTATATTCATAATGCTCATTTTGGATTCTACAGCTCATTTTGGAAATATAGTTATATCAGTAATATGCAGCATGCACGATACAAGGCAGTGGTTGGTAACTTCATCACTTTGAGGTATGATATCTATATCAGTAAGGCTACTTTAAGAAAAAATAAAATGAATAAATTGTGTTATGTATTCAAATAGTTAGACATGCTAAAACACAGAATTTGGTAACAATAATAAAAAAAGAATAATATGGTGAGAAAAAATAAAACATTTCAGAGGGCCCAATACATGTATTTTGTCTTTTTTGTTTTCTTTAACCTTTAATAAATTGATGTGAAAATGTATAAACTACCAAAAAGCATTTGAGAAAAATTAAAATAGAATAAAAAAATTCTAATAATAAATTAAAATTAATTCTAAATTATATATATATATATATATATATATATATATATATATATATATATATATATATATATATATATATATTTTTTTTTTTTATTAAAGTGGAAATCATTAAGAAAACTTAACTGACTGCTACTTTAAAGAGATATTATTTGTGTTGTTTATTATTTATTTTTATGTATATTATATAATTTTGTAGCAAAAACTTTTGCAATATTTACATGCTGTTTATACCTGCATAAAATTTATTAAAATATGTTTAATTTCATAAAGTACAATTTAATTAAAAAATGTACCTACATTTTTTTGTATTTTGTGCTTTCAATTAAATATAAGACACATTTTCCATATATATTTTATCATTGAGTATTTCTTTAAAAAGAAAACCTAAAAATCTTGTCTCGTGAACCCAGTCTCGAGTCTCGTCACACCCCTAGTAGCCAGACCAAGTGATACAATAGATTTCTTTTGCATATGTGACAGCATAACATTAAGCAGAAGTATTTTGAATGAGTTAAACCTGTAACCTGTTTTCTGGGTAACATTGAGATCTCCGCCACGATCAGTCTGACGGGGCTCATGCTTTTAACAGTAATTCAGTGGAGAAGACTCATTTAAACCAATATAATGATTTGGTTTTAGACAGGTTTCAGTCAAGCAGAGTAAATCGAAACTATTATCTGTGATCATTTAATTTTCTATAAGTGTGTTGGGTGCGAGTGATCTAATATTTATGAGCCCACACTTAAATTTTTTTGTTTTGTTTATTAATTGAGCATTTTTTTATCTAAAGCCTGCATTAAATGTATATTTTGACCTCACTATTCGGGGAACAGACCAGCGTGAATTTTTTTTCAACGAAGACGATGACTAAAAATATTTGTTAAACAAATATTTTTCTGTAACTAAGATGAGACATTGATGAGCTAAAACTAATATCTGATGATAAAAACTATGAGAAAATTTATGGTGCATCTTCGTTAATAAGCACGACACCACACCACAGCAGTAATGACTTTATGCACTACTTTACTTCTAAAATCGATACTATTAGCGATAAAATTGCAACCATTCAGCCATCAGCTACATTATCACATCAGACAGTGCACTATAGAGCCCCTGAGGAACAGTTCCACTCATTCTCTACTATAGGAGAGGAAGAATTGTATAAACTTGTTAAATCATCTAAACCAACAACATGTATGTTAGACCCTATACCATCTAAGCTCCTAAATGAGGTGCTTCCAGAAGTCATAGGTCCTCTTCTGACTATTATTAATTCCTCATTGTCATTAGGATATGTCCCCAAAACCTTCAAACTGGCTGTTATTAAGCCTCTCATAAAAAAAAAAACACAACTTGATCCCAAAGAACTAGTTAATTATAGACCAATCTCGATCTCTGTCCAAGATACTAGAAAAGGTGGTATCCTCACAATTATATACCTTCTTAGAGAAAAATGGTATATGTGAGGATTTCCAGTCAGGATTTAGACCATATCATAGTACTGAGACTGCTCTCCTTAGAGTTAAAAATGATCTGCTCTTATCATCTGATCGTGGGTGTATCTCTCTATTAGTTTTATTGGATCTTAGTGCTGCGTTTGACACAATTGACCACAGCATTCTTTTGCATAGACTTGAACACTTTGTTGGCATCAGTGGAAGTGCATTAGCATGGTTTAAATCATACTTATATGACCACCATCAGTTCGTAGCAGTGAATGAAGATGTATCATATCGATCACAAGTGCAGTATGGAGTACCTCAAGGCTCAGTACTAGGGCCACTACTCTTCACGCTTTATATGTTACCCTTGGGATATATCATCAGGAAACATGCTGTTAGCTTTCATTGTTATGCTGATGATACTCAGCTCTATATTTCTTCGCGGCCCGGTGAAACACACCAATTTGAAAAACTAATGGAATGCATAGTCGATATAAAAAATTGGATGACGAGTAATTTCTTACTGCTAAATTCAGAAAAAAACAGAGGTGTTAATTATAGGACCTAAAAACTCTGCCTGTAATAACCTAGAACATTGTCTAAGACTTGATGGTTGCTCAGTCAATTCTTCGTCATCAGTTAGGAACCTAGGTGTGCTATTTGATCGCAATCTTTCCTTAGAAAGCCACGTTTCTAGAATTTGTAAAACTGCATTTTTCCATCTCAAAAATATATCTAAATTATGGCTTATGCTCTCAATGTCAAATGCAGAAATGTTAATCCATGCATTTATGACTTCAAGGCTAGATTATTGTAATGCTTTATTGGGTGGTTGTTATGCACGCTTAGTAAACAAATTACAGCTAGTCCAAAAAGCAGCAGCAAGAGTTCTTACTAGAAGTATGACCATATTAGCCCGGTCCTGTCAACGAAACCCCCCACATTCCTGAACACACACACACCAACTTTTCTTAATAATAAAGTCCTTAATAATATGTATTTCGAATATATTTGTGCATTGTATAAAATGGTTAATCCTTGTTATGTGAAGAGTATAAGTTGCTAGCTTATACTTTGGAAATGTTTATTCTAATTTTAATGTTCTCAAATAAGAATCATGAGTCTGTAACCCTACCCCTGACCAGCTCATAAAACTTTATGACCCCACTGGGCAACAGGACAGGAAAGAGCCCGTTCACCGGTACCTTTTTCTCAATGTATCCTTAAAACTCAGGCAATTTGATAATACCTAGAATATCAAAATCAACTGCGGGCGGCAGATCCTTTTCCTATTTGGCGCCTAAACTCTGGAATAACCTACCTAACATTGTTCGGGAGGCAGACACACTCTTGCAGTTTAAATCTAGATTAAAGACCCATCTCTTTAACCTGGCATACACATTACATACTAATATGCTTTTAATATCCAAATCCGTTAAAGGATTTTTAGGCTGCATTAATTAGGTAAACCAGAACCGGAAACACTTCACATAACACCCTATGTACTTCCTACATCATTAGAAGAATGGCATCTACGCTAATATTTGTTTGTTTCTCTCTTGTTCCGAGGTCACCGTGGCCACCATGGCCACCAGATCCAGTCTGTATCCAGATCAGAGGGTCACTGCAGTCACCCGGATCCAGTACGTATCCAGACCAGATGGTGGATCAGCATCTAGAAAGGACCTCTACATCCCTGAAAGACAGCGGAGACCAGGACAACTAGAGCCCCAGATACAGATCCCCTGTAAAGACCTTGTCTCAGAGGAGCACCAGGACAAGACCACAGGAAACAGATGATTCTTCTGCACAATCTGACTTTGCTGCAGCCTGGAATTGAACTACTGGTTTCGTCTGGTCAGAGGAGAACTGGCCCCCCAACTGAGCCTGGTTTCTCCCGAGGTTTTTTTCTCCATTCTGTCACCGATGGAGTTTTGGTTCCTTGCCGCTGTCGCCTCTGGCTTGCTTAGTTGGGGTCACTTCATCTACAGCGATATCATTGACTTGATTGCAAATAAATGCACAGACACTATTAAAAACTGAACAGAGATGACATAACTGAATTCAATGATGAACTGCCTTTAACTATCATTTTGCATTATTGAGACACTGTTTTCCAAATGAATGTTGTTCAGTGCTTTGACGCAATGTATTTTGTTTAATGCACTATATAAATAAAGGTGATTGATTGTTTGAATAAGACTAGACCGGAATATAATATTACTCCGTGTGTGTGTTCACTGCTGTGTGTGTGCACTTTTTATCACTTTCCTAATAAAGTACCTTATCAAGTCATTAACCAACAAAGATGTTAAATAAATATGTAAAGTGAACCTACTGTATCTGAAAAAAATGAGTTTAATTTGTTTCTCTTTCGTATTTGTCTTATTGTCTTATTCTGCTTCTTTCAAAAATGATATATTGTATATGAACACTATATATTTTTTAGAAATTGCTCCCTTTTCACTACTGTTACAGGGATAGTTCACCACTTCTATTTAAGTGGGTAGAACAAGTCATCATAATAGTTATTTGAGAATTGTTTTACTAGTCACATGGAGCGAAATGTCCTGGAGATGTTGCTCTGCTCCAACTCTGCTGGGGTGCAGGCTATTAGCGCGAAAAAGCCTAGGACGCTCACAGAAAAGATTCCAGTTACTAACAAATAGCTCCTCTGACCACCTCCACTGGTCGGACTTCTGTGTTCCAGCCATGATGCCGTGCTTCAGCAGCTAAATCGGCATAGTGCAGATGTTTTCGCTCATAAGCCTCATCTACCGGCTAACATAACATGAACGTGCCGGATTACGGAGTCAATCACATTGTCGTGTTCTGTCTCGCAAAGTGGAGTGAATCAGGTTCCGGTGGAGATCCTGAAGACCAGAGGTGGCGGAGGGAGAGAGGTCATCGCCCAGGGTCTGGCTCATGTCTTACGCTGTGGCATGGGGTGAAGGACATCTGGGAAGATTGCGTCCTGGGTACACCAGGCCTGTGCAGAGAAACACACGGAGAAGACGTGGTGGGACTGTTAGCAGCACGCTGTATACTTACCCCGGACTTATGAGCGTCAACCCTTGACTGTTTCCAGCATGGCTCTCCGTTCTCTCAGCTGGGGCTGCTTCTTAACAAGGTCATGGATCTGCTTCTCCGCGACCTCCAGCTCCTTATTAGAAATAAACAAACTAGAGAATAGGGAAAATGCAGAAAAGAAAAATAGCAAAATGGAAAACACAAAAAATTCTTAAGATTTTTTGATTTTACAGATGCATGATGATATATTGTAAAAAATAAATATTAAGATAATTAATAAGCTTTCTCGATTCAACTGTGTTTTCTATCTCTGTCAGCAGCTTCCATTAGAAATTTTCTTGGAACTTCCCCTCTGTTTTAGAGGGTTTTTAAGACACTCCTGAAATCACAGTAAAATTTTAATCAATATTTGTTTACAATGAAAAATAATGTGGATTGAAATAGTTTCAGCCCATTTTTGACTGCATGCAAGTGGCGTCACTGATAGACTACAGTGCAGACTTTTAGGTTTAATTAATTAGCTTACTTCCATTTATCTATTGAGAAATCATCAAAAACATTTATAAAGCTATCAAAACCGCTCTTTTAAGCATAAGAGCTGATTAAAAACTTTCATTAATAATAGCTCAAATCTATTAGGCTTAAACGGTACTTATGTTTCTACGCTAGTGTAATACTTGCTAACAGACATTTCAGATAATTAAAGAAAGCTACCATAATCACAGAGGTATAAATATTAACAAAAGTACTTAAAGTAGACTGTGGATAATATAAACATATGTTACTTAACCAATCTGTCGCAGTTGTTGAACTTTTCTTTGGCATAACTGATGAGAAACAGAAAATGTCAGACGGTTGCCATGGTAACTCTCAACGGCTAGTAAGCTAAGAAAAACAATAATATAAAAAAAAAAGCTTTTAGCGTCTTTACGGAGTTCAAGACTTTTGTTTTTACTTTGTTTTATAAATTTTATCAACATATTTTTTTGTTATAAATTGTAAGACTCACCTTAGAAAGCTCATTCTCCTGTCAGATACAGCTGAAGTAGCCTCAAACAAATGCGCTGTCCTCCTGATACAGTATCTGCGGTTGATGAGATGGTGTAGCCAGTCTGTGTCATTATTTCACGTTCATAACTCCTTACGAAATAGAAAGTTTCACAACCCTGAAAAAATGTATTTCCTTTCTTGTCAATACTGTGCACGCGGTGCGTCAGTTCTGGAAGCGCGCGCGCTGTATGGCACGTCACTATATATTAAAAGCATATCCATATTCTGACTTGGTCAAAAGAAACACATTTTAGCTTTAAGGAACATTTAATCTTGTGTCTGAAGTTTAATGACACTTTTTAGATAGCACTATACTCAGGGAGCATATAAAGAACGTACAAAATTATGGTAATGAAGGTATGTGCATACGACGTTGTAGTTACGTTGCCAGTAAGTCATGAAGTTACCAATATATTATGAAGAGAAGGACCTATCTGGGACGTTCTTGGTTATCTGGTCACGTTGGAAGGACATACTGACGGCGTCGTGAGTTAGTAATGTGATGGTAATAAAATTACGGGCATGCGACGTCGTAGTTACGTTGTCAGTTGGTAAGTCATGTAATTATCAAAAATTACCAATAGAGGTCGGGATCATTGCGTCACGTTGCAATGCATTTTGGGAATCACGGTACAGAAGTAGATGTACTGTATAGTAGGCATTAGGTAATGTTGGTCATTTGGTCATTAGTTTTGATTATTTTTTGGAAAATGGTTCAGTATTGCTGTATTGTGAACTGCTGTAATCGGTCTCATGATCGACAGGGCAAACGCCTCGTGAATCATATTAGTTTACAACATTTTCCTACTTGGGAAAAAAAACACAAGGTGTCTGAAATCACCAAGAGGCGTCAGATGGCTTGGGTCGCCACTGTACGGAGGAAAACCATCACCTTCGATAATATTATAATACATAGTTATGATGAGACATGTTTTGTATGGTCTCTCTCTCTCTCTCTCACACAAACACACAAACACACACTCAGACACACACACATTACGTTTTCTCTAGTTTTTGGCCAGTAAGGGAGTCAGTTTAGTGTCTGTATTTTTTGTTTAAACATTTTCTTTTGACCCAATCCTGAACTTGTGTGAATATATCCAGATATACTCACATTCACACACACACACAATAACAATGGTTTTTATTTAGTTTTTTAAAGAAAGGTAGGCCTATTTACAGATTTTCTTACCATTCATTCCGACTTTTTTTATCAGGATTGTGATATATAGACGACAATAGATATAAATGTTATAACTGTGAGATAAATAGTTGTTTTTTTCTTTATTTAATTAATTAATTCCTTTATTTAGTGGTGGAAACGAGCTTCCATAAATAGCCCACAAGGCGGGAGTATTGTATTGTATTATAACGAGATCCATGATGAAGATATTCTGCTGTCTCTAGTGATGAGCGCCAATCTATTCTTTTAGGCAGCGGCTATGTGCACTAGGTGTAAATTGCATATTTTCTTAGCGATAGATGATATTTACACTAAGTGCAAATAACTATAGATTATATTTACACTGTTAAAATAGCAAGATTTTCTGCTATTCATTCTACTTATTTCAAATAGGGGCAATTTTCTGCATCTAAGTATTGTAGTACATTATAAAACAGTACACAATATTACAATAATAGCGTAGTGTGTAAATGATCATTTTAATTAAATTTTTTTGATGGATGCCACCTTACTGGGACAAAAAAAGCACTCCCTACACCTACCCTAACCAATATTTATTTTCAACTTTTTAATTATTTCCTTAATTTTTATTGAAAATAATTGCCTTTCCACAATACGATATGAGATTTTGAAAAAGGAGAAAAATGTTTGGCAAAAAACAGACATGAACACGGGTCGAATGTACCAAAGAGCACAGATTTTAACCACTACACCACTACAGTTGACCTTAATCCAACATCATTTGGTACTGCAATCACTATAAAAATACTGTAGAGCGGTGTATCCCCTTCCCCTACCCCCTGACTTGAGGTTGCCAGATTATGGAGCTTTTATTATGACAAAATGATTTGAATTTGAATTGTGTAAATTTGAATTATTTGCAAGTGTAATCTAACAAAATTGAATTTTATGTGGTAGTTTAAATAGTTCTGAATTTGATTTTTTTAAATGAATATTGAACATTTGAAATTTAACAAACTGAAATGTTTTTTATGGCTGAATTTTATAGACGTGTATTTTCAAATAACTAGTTTTTTTGTTCTGAATTCTTATACTGCAAATATTCATTTAAAAAAAAAATTCAGATTCAAGTTTTCAAGATGAAGAAATTCGGATCTTCAAATTCAGTTTTCTAAAATTCAGACTCAAAAATTCAGATCTTACAGAAAGTAGGTCACAGGTCATCCACAGGGAAGAGTAGATGATCTCAGAAAAGTCGAACAGAGCATTTTGGCCAATTGGGGACTGCGGAAGTTTTCAAGCGCGAACGTGGTTGTGGTTCAAGAGGTTGCCACTCTCTGACTCTGATCATGAATCACCCGGTGTTGTGTTATATTCGGTACCGTGAAAAACTGTTCCCGTTGGTGGAGTTAACATGAATATTCATTAGTTCCCTTATTGTGGGCTTGTCCTTTAAACAACGTGCAAACGAATGGAACTGAAAATATCAGTGCACGCTCGTCAAATCTCTATTTGATTTAATGGATTATTTTGAACAGGTAACGAAGTGTCAATGTTAAGCGTTAATTAGCATTAACTGCAACAGTGCCAAAACAATGGATAGTTTATATGATAAATTGTCTTTCATGTTTTGCTTGATTGATTACAGGCCCACAGAAAAACAATCAATAAGCTAATTTAACCTTTCTTACCTAAAATAGTTTTTACTGTTTGGTGTATTACTTTTTATATTTCATTTGTAGGGCTTTTTTATAATAGTTTGCTTTGATTAGACTACATAGTTGTCATTGGAGAGAGACTAGTACAATTTGTATACAAAGCCTGAAACAAACCGCTACAAATGTATATGTGTCTTAATAAAATCGTTGTGAGCATCCTGTGTCATGCTTTTTTTAACCTTTTTTTTATATATATATATATATATATATAACCAGTTTTTACCAGCCTTCACAGCCCCATCAGTGTATTTATTATTATAAATGCAAATTTACTTCTGTCACATATTTTATCCTAATACTAAGATTTTAAAGTCATGCAACATTGAAACAAAATTTGAGTTAATTTTTATATTTAAATGAACAGTCTTTTTAAAATGGACACATTTTTCTTTATTGCATTGAGTTAACAGTCAAATACAGAGCTTAACTGTTTAGACAATCTGAGAAAGAACCACTAATAATAAATATAATAATAATGAATATCATAAGCATACATTGCACACATTGAATCTGTTCTTTGACCATAGGCACTGAACAACCTCATCATGTCATGTTTAAGAATAGTCAGTGATCCATTGTGTAAATAATGTTTACATTTGAAAATCTATTTCAAAATTGTTTTTCACATTTTACAACTATTACAATGAAACCCAAATGTTTCTTTGTCAGCCAAACTCTGTTCTCCTGTCGCTTACATAAATTAATATCCTCTGAGATTCAGTTAATATTTCAATAATTTATCAACACTCTTTAATTTTGACAGTTCTCTGATGTGTATTAATAGTAACATGGCATGCAGGTTAACAAATAACATGTTATCTTTAAGTATGTTTACGGTTTAAAATCATACTCAAAAAAAAAAACCGATATTGTAGATCACATAAATATTACATTCATTAAATGTTACTATGACAAGTAAAGAAGTAATTGCTTTATGAATTTAACTCAAATAGAAAAGACAAGGAAAGTTGTGTTAAAGTATGTATGGAATGAAGCAATGCAAAATTAGGTGAGTGTCTGAGATATTTATTGTCTCTGGATGAGAACAGCCTCCATGTATGTCCAGTTCATACAATGATCAGCTACTGTACCAGTGACTTCAGCTCTCTCATCCAGTCTGAAAGAGACTGAAACAGACTGACTTTACATGATATATGTGGAAACATCACAAAAGCAAATCAAAGCCATATTATAACATTGGTGATTTCACGAGTTCACCCTTACATCTAATCTGAAGGCAAATAGTAGGCATATTTTGGCGTGCTGTCCTGGGGGAGGGGTCCGGGCCCGGAGCATAGCCCGAACCCAAATAACTCCCCCTATCCCTAATTTGGGATAAATAGATTAGAAGTGAGGAGTTGGGGTGGAGGAGGGTTGCCGAAAAACTGTCGTGGGACAGGAGGTAGGAAGACTGGATATATATACGCTTGCGTGCTATTTAAGATGATTAGCTAAACGAGATGCACCTGTGCCAAATTGGATGATTATCTGATCGTGCTTCTCCCGAACTTTGTTAATAAAACCACATTTCACGAGTTCACCCTTACATCTAATCTGAAGGCAAATAGTAGGCATATTTTGGCGTGCTGTCCTGGGGGAGGGGTCCGGGCCCGGAGCATAGCCCGAACCCAAATAACTCCCCAAAAGAAGCTTAAAGACATAGGACAGCAGCCAGAGAGCTAAAATTTAGTCGCCCCCCAAAATATGCGTGTTGGGAAGAAAATGCAGAGCGACCGGGAGAGCCCGTGCAGTGTTCGACTGTATCCCATCGGGAGGGAGATCCCTGGCCGCCATAGAGTATGCAACATAACTCGGACGGGGGGTTCACACTGCGACCGAAGGGAGCCGTGGGTCTGCTGCACCAGAAGGGAGAGCCCCGTCAGATGCTGAATAGGCAATGAGATTCGAGCCGCGGTTTGGCGCGTCGGATGAAGGGCTCCTAATGCAACCGAAGGGAGCCAGCGGCTGTACCCCATCGGGAGGGAGATCCCTAGCCATCGTTGAGCATGCAACATAACTCAGATGGGGGGTTCACACTGCGACCGAAGGGAGCTGTGGGTCTGCTGCACCGGAAGAGGAGCCCTAGTCCGATGCTGAGAAGGCAAAGAGACGCGACTGTTGGAGGGACTCCCGCTGCATCCGAAGGGAGCTGCGGCTCTGCTGCACCGGAAGGGGGAGTCCCCCATTGCGGGTTTATGGAGGCACGTTTTTTTTTTTTTTTTTTTTTTTTTTGCCTCTGAGGGTTCTCCCAGCCTCCGTAGGGGGTTCGCAACTCTGCAGCAGGAGTGCTGCCCCGGAGGGGAGAGCCCTGATTGACGCTAACTGGAATACGACTGTTGGAGGGACTTTTGCTGCGTCCGAAGGGAGCTGCTGCTCTGCTGCACCGGAAAGGCGAGTCCCCCTTGCGATGCGAGGCATGGCTTGATGCGTCTGATGGAGGGCTCTCACTGCGACCGAAGGGAGCCAGCAGCTCTTTTCCCCCGGGAGGGAGAACGCTGTCCGCCCTTGAGCATGCAACATAACTCAGATGGGGGGTTCAACCTGCGACCGAAGGGAGCCGTGGGTCTGCTGCACCGGAAGGGAGAGCCCCATCAGATGCAGAATAGGCAAGAAGATTCGAGGCACGGTTTGATGCATCGGATGGAGGGCTCCTGCTGCGACCGAAGGGAGCCAGCGGCTGTGTTCCCCCGGGAGGGAGATCCCGGTCCGCCATTGAGCATGCAACATAACTCAGACGGGGGGGTTCACCCTGCGACCGAAGGGAGCCGTGGGTCTGCTGCACCGGTAGGGGAGCCCCGTCCGATACAAAGTAGGCAAGAAAACGCGACTGATGGAGGGACTCTCGCTGCGTCCGAAGGGAGCTGCGGCTCTGCTGCACCGGAAGGGAGAGTCCCCCTTGCGACTGTATACGAGGCTTAATTTGATGCATCGGATGGAGGGCTGTCACAACGACCGAAGGGGGCCTGTGGCTCTGCTGCACCGGGAGGGATAACCCCGTCTGCCGCTGAGCGCGCAGCGCAACTCAATGACAGATGAAAGGCTCACACTGCGACCGAAGGGAGCCACTGCCCAGCTGCACCGGAAGGGAGAGCCCTGTCCGATGCTGAAATAGGCAAGGAGATTGTAACGATGGCTGGAGGGCCCTTACTTTGGCCGAAGAAACGATAACTGAGAGGCTTCTATTATTCAAGTACACAACATGATTTAAGGAGGAATATTTTTTTTTTTTTTTTTTTTAAATGTCTGATGAGCAACAACCGAGGGCATCTATCGGATTATGTGAGAGGCCCCTTTTGAGCTGCTTAAGTTTATTCTAAATCTCACGTCAGGTTATTTCGCAATGATTTATTGTATTTTTTAAAATGTGACAACGCTTTTTTTTTTTTTTTTTTTTTTTTTTTTTTTTTGTTGTTGTAGGCGGAAGGAGACAAGCGCTGCGTCCGAAAATCACGTACTGCAAGGAGTCAGCAGTGTTTTGATTTGAGGACGTAAAGAGAACGTTGTGGCATGTGTCCATTGCAAGATAGAGCTAGCATACCACAACTAGGGCCCTACAATTTCCGCGATGCAGAAAACGTGGAGGGGATCGCGGAATCCAGTCACAAAAACGGAATTTACAGTTGAACGCGGAATGGCAAAGAACTTGCCAATTATTATTATTATTTTTTTTTTTTTTTTTTTTTTTTTTGAATGAATGAATCAAAATAGGTAATTGCACTTACATCCAATTCACGAATTAATATCTCTAAATATTAAGCCGGAACAGTATTTAAATGTAAATCCTGCATGTTCTGTGTGTCTCTGTTAATGAATGGAGCAGGAGCGCGACTTCCTTTATCACACACACACTGAAGCGCGCGTTACGCTCACGGTAATTTCTGCGTCTGCGGTCTCACTAAATAAGGACTTGAACAACATCTCCAGAACTGCTCTGACAGTCAGTTCATGAGCATTTGACCATTTGATTTAAGTAAAACTAGCATCACATCACATACACAGAACTGAAAAGGTACGTCAACCCGACTAAATAAAAGTCCGGGGTCCTGACATTTTATCCTACCCATCAGATTTACTGTGCATGCGCACATCAGTATAATTAAGCAAAAAAACATTTTATTTTATTACTCGATTAATTGATGGATTTTTTTTTTTTTTTTTTTTTTTTTTTTTTTTTTTTAAGAATACTTGATTACTAATATTTTTAAACCAGAGTCGTTGATGAAAGGAGGGTCCATCGTGAATTTAGATTGGGCGTTCCGGAGTTAGACAAAAGCGAGCCTGATGAGGTTGAATTGGAGAATGGACATAAAATATATATTTTTATTTATTTATTTATTTATTTATTTATTTATTTATTTATTTATTTATTTATTTATTTATTTATTTTTGAGGCTCTTGCGGCAGCGAGAATTGCGGCAGTAGGGAAGGATGGAAAGGGCTCCTGCGGGAGCAGACACTGCTATGGCAGTGGTGAAATATAGGTAGAGGCTCCTGCGGGAGCAGACACTGCTGCGGCAGTGGTGAAATATAGGTAGAGGCTCCTGCGGGAGCAGACACTGCTGCGGCAGTGGTGAAATATAGGTAGAGGCTCCTGCGGGAGCAGACACTGCTGCGGCAGTGGTGAAATATAGGTAGAGGCTCCTGCGGGAGAAGACACTGCTGCGGCAGTGGTGAAATATAGGTAGAGGCTCCTGCAGGAGCAGACACTGCTGCGGCAGTGGTGAAATATAGGTAGAGGCTCCTGCGGAAGCGGAGACTGCTGCGGCAGTGAGGAAAAAACAGAAAAGGCTCCTGCAGGAGCGGACAATACTGCGGCGGTGGGGAGATATAGAGAAGGCTCCTGCGGGAGCGGACAATGCTGCGGCGGTGGGGAGATACAGAGAAAGCTCCTGCGGAAGGATGGCTGAAGTGAGGATTGACCATTACAGATAGATAGGGCATGTTAGGAGAGTTAGCTATGGTAGATTAGGAGTTTTAGTGAAAGGGGATGAGCTGGCGTTAGAGGGGTTGGCTGAAGAGGGTTCGAGATAGATATATAAATAAATAAAATAATCGGCCTGACCAATAATAGGTCTTGGTACCCTCTGCCTTCTGGCAAATCTGGAGCTGGAGGCCACTGAACAGAAAAATGGTTAGTAGTATGAGGGAGCGGAAGAGTTGAGGGCGCGTTTACGAATGGAGGCGGCCTCACGTTTGCTTCAGCTGCTGTAGCTGTGGGTCGTGGGAAGGGGCTGGGGTGTGTGATGTCTTGAAGAACCTGTGTAGCCTGCACTGCTAGCAGAAGTAACAGGATGGAAATACCGAGATGTGCAGGCCCGTGTTGCAAGTAAAAGTAGCTTCATGCTTGCTTTGGCTGCTGTAGTTGTTGGCTGATTTGACAATTGCTCAAACCTTGTCTGAATTAATACAGTCCTGTTGGAAAAGCATCTTTTCCTCTTGTTTTGGCCTTCGGGCCCTTTTAAACAGCCTCCGGAGCAGATAAATTTGGGATGCTGTTTTCCTGTTGTAGTATGGACTGTGAAAATAGAGGCTTTGAAACAATGTAGCATGTTTAGTTTTATAAACCATTGTACCAATAGACATGTCTATAGCAGTAACGTTAATTGCAGTAATTCAAATTCAAGCCGTTTCTAAAGACATTTACTTTGCATGCTTTTCATATAACAGTCCTAAAAAGACGATAGAAAATTTACTCACACTTGTTGTTCTGCAGCCAAACACGAGGCAGTAGCGTGAAAAATTCTGAATAATCATGCCAGTAAATGGTGAAATATGTCCCTAAATAATTGATCCTGCCGGAATAATTGCATGAAACTTATGTCTGTATCATCTCAGTGAGGTTTAAACATGCACAGTAAAGCAAATGTAATGTCTTTAGACATTTCGGTGTGGATGACAACTCTGCAAAAAGCCTTTGCTTCGTGGTTAAAAAGTGGCATCGTCATCGGACAGAGTTAAGTCATAACGCCGTTTAACAAATTTTGGCGTCTTCATAAGCGCATTCTATATATAACGTCTATTTAAATTGTTCAGATGAGCAAATCACGAGGTTTTCTTGCATGATTAGCATTTTAATTGTTTGGTCAGACGGTTCATATATTGATCTATATATTCACGTACATAAATCGGGGATTAAACGTGGAATTTATCTTTTGTATGCTAAATATGTAAACAATATGTGCACAGTACCTATAACTGCGCTTTACATTTTGCAAGATTGACATGCTAAATGGCTAACTGACCCGGTTTACTCTCATCAATTTTGTTAAGATAAGATATGTACCAGTTCATTGCGTTTACGAACGACATGTATCCGTTTAATCAACTCGACATGTATACCGGTTTAGTCCTTTCATTCACGAATGAGAGCTCTCGATCTCTGAGACTCATATGAAACTCGCTCATTGTGGATGACAACTCTGAAAAATTCTTCATGAATGAGTGTAAACTGAGAACGATTCGTTCGCCTAGAAGATTCATTCAAAAAAACGATTCTTTCACGAACGACATGCCACTACAACAACGCACGGTCTTCGCCGCTAGTGGAGGCAGCATCGAACTGCGCCACGGCTGAAAAAGCGAGAGAGGTTTACTGCGCTGAGAACTGGAGCACGGCTGCGATCCAGCATTATAAGAGAGCCCGGTCCTGGTGAGAAAATCGTGTTGTCGAGTGAGGCGAGCTCAAGGATTTGCACGAGCTTTTGGCCACAACGTGTGGCTTGGCGAGAAGAGCAGCTGACGCGATGACGCTTGTTGGTGTTCGGCGGATAGATATCTTCGTCGGAAGGAAGATTGGGCCTGTGATAAGATGACGGACAGAGCGAACCGAATGCTGACAAACGGTCTATGCCGAAAAACTGTCCTGCCGAAAAACTGTCGTGGGACAGGAGGTAGGAAGACTGGATATATATACGCTTGCGTGCTATTTAAGATGATTAGCTAAACGAGATGCACCTGTGCCAAATTGGATGATTATCTGATCGTGCTTCTCTCGAACTTTGTTAATAAAACCACATGATGAGACACATGATTTCTTATCCAAATGTAAAAATAATATTCTAGGAGTAGCTGCTGACCTATGTCCAAGAAGACTGCATCAGAACACTACTTTAAGGTTTATGCACCGTTTTATATAACCAATTACAAATTAGATTGATTACAATATTGACATTTTCACTGAAAGAAAATAGTTTTTAGTAGCCTATGTATGTGACTTATTTAGGTAACAGAAACACTGGGTACATACAATCTAAACTTTTTTATAAATGACACAGGATAGCTAGCCTATAGCTATATTTATTAGGCGGCATATACATTTGTTTCAAGCATTGTCATGAATACATTGCAGTCACCAGTAGCCTAACTTAGCTAATACTATTCAAACAGCAATTAATGCCCCACAAATGAAATTTATAAAAAAAAATATGATTATGAATATACAATGCTTCAGTGTTTAACATTGACACTTCGTTACCTGTTCAAAACAATCCAAGTAACATTAGCGATTTGAGGAGCGTGCACTGATTAGGGAACTAATGAATGTCCATGTAAACTCCACCCACGGGAACAGTTTTTCAACGGAACCGAATATTACACAACACCGGACGCGAACGGTCAGAAGCGACCTGTGAAATCCCCAACAGCACACGGATTCCCCATCCTATTTCTGACCTAGTCCCAGCTCTTTGCAACAGTCGCTTCAAACATGGTGTTGCGTCGCGCCGCTCGCGTCCTGTCCGTGTAACTTAGGCCCAGTAGACACAGTGGCGTTCTAATCAATTTTACACACAATATACTTTAAAACAAACACCAGAGATCGCTTAGACCAGTGTTAATTTCGTTGACTAAATATTTTCGTCATTATTTTCGTCACGAATATATTTTTGCGGACGAAAACAAAACGAAAACTAAAAAAGAAGTCACTGATGGAGACTAAAACTGACTAAATTGATTGACATTATCGTCAACGAATAAAGGACGAGACGAAAATAGACTGTGACGAAAATCAAATCAGCAGACGGGAGAGATGCGAGGAATGATCAAAAGTACCGGCAAAACGGAACAGGCGAGACTGCATGAGAGAAGAGAACCAATCCGAGCCTGACTTATTGAGACGTGAAGCTAAGGTTTTCAGTTTTTAAATGAGCTCCCGGGAAGTCGGCATTCGAAGAGGTGATGTCTAAAAGAGCGACAAAATGTCCACAGCTCACTTCACGTTTGACGACGAACAAAACAAAACAAAGCGTAAAGCACGCGGAGCGCTCATTCGTGGCAAGAACACAACCAATTTGAAAAGACATTTACAGACGAACCACCTGGACATTTTCTCAAATGTAATTTCACAACGATATTCTTTTGTTAGATGAGAGTACAATACTAATACGTAATATTATGATACATACATTTGATTAATACTAATGTTTAGTATATTTTATTATGTTCTACTTGTTGACAATATCACAAATATTTCTATATTAGTCATGTGAAACGTGAATGTTCACATCCTATCATTATACATAGTAATCTAGCAATATTGTAGTATTTAAAACATACAATATTGCTAGACAAATGAATACCTTATAAAATCTTGTTACTTTTTTTATCCACCCAACTTATTAAATATTTACTTTAAATGTATGCACTTATTGTTCAGCTCAGCTGTAAGCTTTAAGGTCCTGGACCTAACTTTATTTTTCTTTTATTGATGGTCAAATTGGCAGCTAGTTATTGTTTACATTATCATGACAGTGTTTGTTGCTGCATAAAAGCTTTTGAATCGAAATAAAGACACAGTTGTGTTGAAATAAAGTTGAATTTGTGTTTTATATATTTTGGTTAAGTTTGTTTCCTATACCAGCTGTAAAAAAATTGTCTAGTAAATCTGTTATTGATTTTAGTCTTATTTTAGTCGACTAAAATACCAAGCAATTTTAGTCGACTAAAATACAAAGCAATTTTAGTCGACTAAAATAAGACTAAAATTAAAACAATTCAGATGACTAAAACTTGACTAAAACTAAAAAGAATTATAGTCAAAAGACTAAGACTAAAACTAAATTAAAATTTCGTGTCAAAATTAACACTGGCTTAGACAAATGTCTCACGTGCTGAGAACGCTAACCTAACATATAAAAACAAAATCAGTTTAATAGTCACTTACCACTGGGTGATCCATGATCAGAGTCAGAGGTCATCCCTTACGAAAAATAACCATGGTTTTATTATAGTAAAACTGTAGTAACCCATGGTTTTTTGGCGTGTTGACTACCATTTGTATAACCACATATTTACTACAAATACCATGGTTAAACTATGGTTAATATAGCAAAACCATGGTTATTTTGTGGTTACCATGGTTTAACTATAGTAACCATGCTTTTTTGGTTTTATTTGTAGTAAAACCATGGTTAATTTTCGTAAGGGCAGAGAGTGGCAACCTCTTGAACCACCAACACGTTCGGGCTGGAAAACTTCCCCCAGTCCCCAATTGGCCAAAATGCTCTGTTGGACTTTTCTGAGATCATCTACTATTCCCTGTGGATGACCTGTGACCTACTTTCTATAAGATCTGGATTTTTGAGTTTGAATTTTTGACATTGAATTTTAGAAAACTGAATTTGAAGTTTCGAATTTCTTCATCTTGAAAACTTGAATCTGAAATTTTTTAAATGAATATTTGCAGTATAAGAATTCAAAAAAAAAAAAAAAACTAGCTATTTGAAAATACATGTCTATAAAATTCAGCCCGTGTACTTTTGCGTCCATTCGTTTTTCTTTTTTTAACAACTATATAAAAAACAAAAAATGTGCTTTTCTTTATATTTGTTTTCAAGTTAATGGAGAGATTAACCACAAACAAAGTAAATTTTCTTATTTAAAATTATTTTATAAATGAAAATCAAATTATTGGTATACAACTATTTTTTCAGTTTTACAAAAATGCAATTTTTGATTCTTGCATTTTATTTGAGTTGACCCGGAACATTTATTTGATGACCTTTTCGTCGCCACGTTGATTACGTTAAAGTTGAACCGCTACACATGCAGGATTAGTTCAGCAAAAAGATGGAGCAGTACGTTCTTTTTAAAGGAAGCAAAAGGGTAACGTTGAAGGACGATGACATGAGCGAGGAGAAGATAGGTCGAATTTTTCAGGTGTGTACAAACATCAGTATTATTAGTTTACAGAGAAAAAACACTTGATCTTCGAAATGCACAGTAACTTTTTTCGTTCAGCTTTATTACTAACGTTACATGTTTCAACCTAGCTTTACAGTAAAAAATCAATAAAAGAAAATTAGCTAATCAATGCTGGATAGATAAATGTAAGCAAACAGTGTCGATACTGGCAAAGTGTAATCAATTATGAAATGAAAACAATTCGGCCATAAATCAGTCATAAAGACAGTGGTGTTATCACATGGAGTTGTGGTTATTAACCTTGACCTTGCTATTGTTTTTAAGGTTTCATCGCAGACTCTGTATTTGACAGATGATTCGAATATAGCAATTTTCCCGGCACAGTCAGGGTTACTTCAGTGCCCTAGACTTCACTGCACGTGGGCATTATGAGGTCCATGGGGATGAAGTGGAGAAAGGGGTTCTCACCCCAGGAACACCCCTCTCAACCCCAACAGCCTCCCAGCGTTTCTCCTTTACACGCAATACTCCACCCTCTGCAGCTGCTGGTTCCCCTGCGGCAGCTGTTGCAGGACCTCCGAAAGCCGCCATGACTCGATCATTTCAGAGGTAACTTATCGTTATTGTTATGTTAGAAAGATTCTCAGTAAAGCTTTGAAAAACAGCTATATTTCATTTATATTGATAATTTTCACAGTCAAAAGACACTACTATTTTATTTTAGACACTACTATTTGTATCATGGGCACCAAAATGTCGAAAAGCACACAGGTTCAGTTGGCTCCATGTAGCATAATTTATTAACAAAAACGCCTAAAAATTTAGTGATTTATACTTTAGTTTGTGTGTGTGTGTGTGCACGCACGTGTGAAAGAGAAATGAAATTCTGAATTTGTCGTGCATAATGTCTCCAGATCCATTTACATAGCTGATTTAGTAAACGGCAAACTGAGGCCAAGCAGGATGGTGGTAGTTCGTTTCATGGAATGTGAGGCTACAGTACATGGCATTATTGGGAAAGTTCAAGATGCTCTTGGCAGTTATGATCCTGTAATTCTCACCGATGCCCAGGGCAATGGGATACTTGACTCTGAAGGAACTAAAGGTGCATATTTGTCAATTTGTTTGCATTTTTAATCTGTTTTAAACATCAAAAGTAATATGACAATTTTTCATGGCATGTCACCTCCACGTACTCAGGATCCATCTACTGGAAGCAAAATGCCCGCAAGGTATTTACCATTGCAGAGCACGACTTCACGGAATTTCAAAGCAGCAAGAGGAAAAGAAGGTACAGAATTAGTATTTGTGAATAAATATTTTTTTCAAATGCACAAGTCAATTCTAATTTATTTTAAACTCAATTTAGCTCAAGTCGGAAAGATGATGAAACATCAAGTCTACAAGATGTCTATGATAAGATAGAAGAAGTGGTGCTGACGTCACAGGGCCTTCAGCAAGTTATCTCAACTATCAAAGAGCTTTCTGAGCTGTCCAGTCAAACACCTGCCAAAACCTTGACTGAAGTCCAAACAGAGAAAATAAAAGCAGCTTTCACTTGCATAGTCTGCAAAGGTAAGAGGTTAACCATATCTTTATAAACTGATGGAAGGGTTTGGATGTATTAACTTTTTAAAATGAGGGACAGAAACCGCTTGCATTTCATAAAAAAAATTAATTTGCTTTCCGAAAATGAATAAAAATCACAAAAGAGTTTATAACAATATGAGTAATTATTTTGGGGCTTTGATAGCATGAGATAATCATTATTTGTGTTTATGGGGACAGGGCTTATCCTAGTCCCAGAAAATGCATGTTTGAGCTGCCTAAATTTAAAAACATCTTGTAATTGTATGTCTTAACATATATCAATGCCAACTAAGGCCTAGTCTGGATTAATTTAAACCCTTTCCAGGGAATTGGAAACTGCCACTTTATGTACCTTTTTCCAGGTAGTTGGATAATAAAGTTTGCCTTTTTTAAACACCCCATCTCTGCACAATAACTGATTTTTTTTTTTTTTTTTTTTTTTTTTTTGTAACATTTTGTTTTTTAGGACCCATTGATCAACTAGTATTTGCCACCTGCTGTAGAAGCCTGATCGGATGCAAACTTTGTGTTGATCAATGGATGGCTACTTCATCACAGTGCTTAAAATGCAGAGAGGAAGCTCTTAGCAACCACATCTTTCTTGCAGCAGGTCTCTCTGAAGCTTTGTCAGCTCTTGGTGACATCATTAGTGTAGAGTAGGCCTACATTACCCAGGAAAAAATGTTTAGCTGTTCAGCAATTCAAGTTTAGTTCAGTAGTTTATTTGACAGTTGTTGTGTAAAGTTTTGTTGCACAACTACTTAAAACAAGAACTAAAAAGAAATACTTTAATTTATCAGCATCATGTTGATGCTTAAATTTGTGTGTAATATTTTGTTTCTAGAAAAAACACTGAAAGCAGCATTGAACAATTAGAAGGCATGCTCTTTAAGAGTATCTTTGAGTTAAATTTACTAAACAGACCAAAGCCTCTTTAAAAGGCAAAAAGTTTTTGTTGACCGTATTATTGAGCAAGTAAGTGATGTCTGGCCACTTTTCTGAAAACAGTTGTTCCACTGTAGCCTTCTCATGTTCACTTGTAAAAGGGTCTGTTCCAAAGGCCGAAACCCTTGTCAAAGATGATCCCAGTGTGTTCATGTACAGATCAGCTGCTTCAGTTCCATGAGGCAGTAGTGCTGCTGAGATTTTTTTTGCACAACCACCACCCTGTGCAATCTGGTTGGGGATTCCTTTTCCTGTAGTAAATGGGACATGTTAACTTGTAATGTTTAAATGTCAACTGCTTGTTAAGAGTTTTTAAACATTATTTAGCATACCAGGAATCCTGTGGTTGTTCCATGCCTCTACTACCCTGCTAATGCCCAGATGACACAGCTGACAGACAAGGTTAGACACACAGTATCTTGTTAGGTTGCAGTCCATATCAATCAGTTATTGGTCGACCAGCTGAACAAGAGCCTCCTTCAAAGGGTAATTAACCCTGTTGTTTATTTCAGGCCAAATTCTCTCAATTGTGTGATTCTGATGAATGAAAGGAATTAAACGGGCTGTTTTATAGAGTAAAATCATCAGATTCCTAAAATTATATATATTTTTTATTAAAATAATTTATTATGAACATGTCATCTTATTTAAGAAAAAAAAAACTAAAATTTGGAAACCAACCTTTAAATACAAGTGATTGTAAAACAAGTTTGTATACGTTTTAATTTTATTAAAGTTGTGAGTTTTCAGTAGTTCAAATTTGAACCACAAGACAACACCTACCTTTGTTGATGTGGTCTGACGATATGGTGGTGTTGCTGTATTCATTCTGCGGTCAGCAAGAATTTCTTGCATAAATAGAGTCAAGAAAAACTCTTTTCCATGGTCCACCCTTATCTGGTCCCACATTCCATTGTTGATTACTGCAGGCCTTAAATTATATGATTTAAATAGAAATTGCTTTATACACACACACACACACACACACACACACACACACAAACAGTAAGTGTTTTGGAATACAAACCTGTACACTTCATCATAGATAATGAGGTTATTCTTTACTGGCATACAGGAATATGCCATTATCTTGCTGCTATAGCCATCAATTGCTAGGACATGTGTAGCTCCAAACATGACCAATTTTTCGTTTTGATCTAAATCAAAAAATCAAAAAAAAAAAAAAAAAAACTGTTAATGAGTTACATCGTTTTTATTTTTTGTGACCCTGGACCACAAAACCCGTCTTCGAAGCAAAGCACGGGTATAGGCTATATGTAAAAGCTAAAAATGTATTGTATGGGTCAAAATGATTATTTTTTCTTTTATGCCAAAAATCATTAGGATATTATTTAAAGATCAAGTTCAGTGAGGATATTTAGTAAATTTCCTACTGTAAATGTATATAAAAATTTGTGAGTGGATGCAGTTAATGACTTCATTTGGACAACTTGTATAATATAATCTCAATAAAAAAAAAATGCAGAAATGATGTTATATAATAATAAAGCAAATGTTGTTGTAGAAGTAATTTTGTGGTACGTAATGCTATTTAATTAAGTGTCACCCCCCCTTTTTGGGGGTAGAGCTGAAAAGGGCATGTCCAGATTCAAATTAATGTAATTCTGGAACGGTTTGGAATATGAACCTAATTTTGGGCTCGTTTTTAAAAACACACTTGGAAGTTTCTTGTACATGTGAAAGAAGTTGAATAAAATGTAAAATAAAAAAGTTATAGGTGTTTAAGTTTGTTGTAATAAAAAAAAATAATTTAATATTTATTAATATTTTATAAAAAAAAAATAAAAAAAAGTATGTGTTGAATTTAATTTCATGTCAAATGAAAAGCCTAAAATCTAAAGAAGTTGTGTTCCAAATTTGACATTGATATCACAAAAAATGAGGTTTCTGTGTTATTTTTAGTTGCTATACCAACAATGTCCACTAGGTACTAGTCATGCTCCTTGTATGAATTGTAATGGACGACTGATTTGATTTTTTTTATTCAAACAGCAATAAAACATTCTAGATAGGTTGTAAATGTTTTTTTAATCAAACATAGCTACTAGAGTGTTGTTACAGAAACTTCATACATGATCATGATCATATTATCACATCATATTATGATCATACATGAAATTGACATTCATTTAATTTTTTACTGAATACTTGCAACATCAATCATAGATATACAAATATACATATTCAATTTATTCTCAAATTTTTTTTATAAAAACTAGAAAAGATGTTTTGTCTGAATTATTGGCAGCCAAAAAAATATAAGAAATATATATTTTCGTGATTGTATATGTATGTATCAGCTTTTTGTAACAAAAGGCAACTACTTTTTTTTTTTTTGCTAAATTTTCTTGTCACAAATTTATGAATTACTGTCACTACATAATTTTAAATATAAAACAGTGGTCAAATATAAAAAATACAACCTCTAAGGTCTCCAATGATATATAGTTTGTCAAGATTAGTTTAGGTTTAGTATAGAATATTACGGTTTTAAATATGCAATGGCTTTGGGCCCACCGGTGGGCCAGTGACACTTAAGGAGCTAAATAGCCTGGGGCAATATAAGTATTATTAATAATAGTCATAATAACAAACTAACTTACACTGCATCGCACTTCATGATATGGTCGATTTTTTGTCCGGAGGGCTCGTCCAACCCTACTTTCTGCTGCTCGAATTCCCTTTGATGTCAAATAACCGGTCATCAATTTACGACCGTAGGTTGGTCCTGTCTAGAGGGATGGAAAGAATAATTTAAATAAATTTTGTTTATAACAGGCCGTGTGCTCGCCAAAACATTTCAATGAGACTTAAAACAGGCACTCTTCTGAAAACACCTTGGCCGCTTGTCATCGTTTCTTTTTTCGATTTGCTTTGTGGAATATCCGCTGAAACGATGTGTATCCTACAGTACTTAGCATGCATGGGTGGAAAGGGCAGAGAGTGAACTCTAGTTGGGGACTTTTTGTGTATTTTTTTAAACCATAAATGCAGAAAATATATCCATGTAGCGTAGCGCTTTACCCACTGTTTTGGGTAGTTTTACCCACATATTTCAACTCTCCCGTCACAAGATAGGCTAAAACGCAGAGCTGAGCGTGAAATGGTTTATTTTAAACGTTGCGCTTCTAATAGAAGCGATAAAAAAAATAGGCCTACATGTTTCGTCCTGGCTCTCAGAGTCAGCCACCCGCGTAGGCTACTGATCGGATCTATTTAAACTGGCCGGCCTTGCCCATGTTCGAAGTCCGACAGTATATGTTGCTAAGCCATCTTCTGGGTCAAATCCACAGATTATTATTTACATAAAATTACATTAATTTTTTTGCAATTTCTTTTTTATTATTTAAGAATTGAATTTCATGACATTCAAAGTGGAGTTATCGCAGCCAAATCATCGCTGTCAAACATTAAAATGCCATTTAAAGCCTATAATAAGAGCATTTACTGCTACAGTTTAAATAATTCTTGAAATATATTGCATGCTTAAATATTGCATTTTATTACTTATTTCTTGTACTGCTGCCGATTCAGCTATCTCCAGCTGAGTGTCGGAAACCTCCCATCTCACACCATGACTGGCACAAAATCTTCTAACAGTCCTCGCCGAACAAACTCGCCCCAACACCAATTTGAGACAGATGCTCAGCAACGTCCTTGTGTGTGTGGTGTTTTAAAATCATGTCCGAAATCACTTCTCTGTACGGTTCCAGAGACATGGTGCTTCGCATTGGTGCAGAAAAAATATTTCCGGGTCACTAACTAATTTGGCCTCAGAAAACTAGTAGCTACAATTCGCTTTTATTCGATATTAATTTGTGTATTTTATAAATGTAAAGTAAAGGTGCAAAAAAAAAACAAAATCTGAAAATAAGGCAATATAATTTTTTTTCGTAGAATGTTCTGAATAAAGTTCTAATTCAAATTTTGAATGTAACTTTTTTTGCTTAAAATGCAACAACCGTTTATATTTTATTTTTCTCGTCATGGTTAAAAAAAGAAAAAAGAATGGACGCAAAAGTACACGGACCTTTCAGTTTGTTAAATTTCAAATGTTCAATATTCGTTTTAAAAAATCTAATTCAGAACTATTTAAACTACCACCTAAAATTCAATTTTGTTAGATTACACTTGCAAATAATTCAAATTTACACAATTCAAATTCAAATCATTTCGTCATAATAAGCTATAGATGAGCTAGATGAGCTGCAGGATTCAGCAGAAACGTACAGTAGGCTGCTTCAATGACAAGTGACGAACAGACGTACACAGTAAGTTTTTTTTATTTATTATGTTTATGCTTCATGAGAGATATTTTGATAAGTAATTATGTATTTAAAAAATGTACTAATTGTCATTAGTTAAATATAATCATAAAGAGTATGCTCGTATGTGACAGTATAATCTTAAAGATTTATGCTCTTATGTGACAGCATAATCGTAAAGATTTAGGCGCGTCAAGCCAAAACACAAAATGACAACATCAGTTGAGGGCTGCAAGTCCACTTTTTAAATGACAATATCCTGGCCGGACTACTGTTGTCAGTGATATAAGTATTTGAAATGAACATGATTTCTTAATGTCTAGTGACACATCAGGGCCATTTTATGATTAATTGAAATAGATTTCTTACATGCAGCTCTTTTAACTGTTATCATATGTTGGTGGACGACAGTGTAAGTAGTCTCTGACAACAAGACAGGCTTGCACTTAGTGTAAATAGATACTGATTCTTTTAACATTATATCAAATGTTGCAACGGCTGACCTGAAGCTTATGCATGTGTTCATTTGTAAATAAAGGCTAACAAAATGTAATCCACAGAACACACGTCTCAACATTACGATATAAAACAGGACAAAAGCCTATTTAAGTCCTTTCTCTATAGCCTACCACTTTTACACATGCTCCAGCTACATTTTTATTTCCATACTTTTGAATTACTCCTGTATAAAGCAGTTTAAAATCACCCAAAGATGCAGGACTTTTATTATACAACTCTTTGACAAAATTGCAGATGACAACAGTTTCCAAGCTAGGATTGGTTAAATAAAATGTTTAAGGTTGGGCTCAGCAAAGGTGTATTTCATGCACATTGTAGATATCTATAAACGTATTTTGACTAGTCAAATTGTTAATTCCAGATATCTACATTGCAATTACGCCTAGTAACAAAGCTAAAGGCAGATATCTCTAAATCTTGTTCTTCCTAGCTAGTCACAAATCTGATTGGGATATCCATAATTAAATTGCAGATATCTTTAAATGAGTTTTGATCAGTCATAATTCCAATTCAAGATATATTTTAATATGATTTGCCTAGTCAAAATTCCAATTAAAGATATATGCAACTGTAATTTGACTAGACATAAATGAATTGCAGATATCTATAAATGTATTTTGGATATCTTTAAAATTTTTGAATTAAAGATATCTTAAATTGTATTTTGACTAGGCAAATCATATTTAAAAATATCTTGAATTGGAATTATGATTAGTCAAAACTCAATTGAAGATATCTGAAAATATTTTTCAATGGAAGTCAATGGAAGGTTATGACTAGTCGTAATAGCATTGTAGATATCTGGAATGTGTATTATGACTAGTCAAAATGACATTGTAGATATCTTCAATGCATATTATGACTAGTCATAATCACATTGCAGATATCTTAATTCCAATTATGACGAGTCATAATTGCAATACAGATATCTGGAATTACAATTGTGACTATCCGAAATTATATTTATTGATAGTCAAAAAAAGGTTTTAAATGTTAAAACGGCTTGCCATATGTGTGTGTGTGTGTGTGACTGACAGACAGCCTCCGCGGCGTGCATTAGAGATCTCGCAGATCTCACAGACAAACGTCTTAAAGGGGTCATGAAATGAGAAACCAAATTTGCCTTGATCTTTTGGAATATAAGAGGTCTTTGTACCATTAAAACGTCGTGCAAGTTTCATAGCTTAAGACGTCCTCCCCATTATAAACGAGCCATTTATTTAATCAAGCTCTAAATACAGCTCGTTCTGGATCCATGGTAAGAAGTGACGTCACGGTGCGAAGTGACATTCCAACCATTTGCATATGACCGCCTCCAGCACAAGACAACTACGCTCATTTCGGATCGTTGTCGCGCCGCGCGCCTCACAAGTGTTCAGTCGATGGACAGCGAGTGGGTCTGTGTATAGGAAATTTACAATGCCACGCAGATGTGCTGTGGACAAACAACATCTTTGAATACGCTGCCGAAAGATCCTGACGTCACGGAAAAATGGATGCAGTTTATTTTTTGCGGACGTCCCAGTCACGGCAGTGCTAATTTAAGTGTTTGTTCTATACATTTTAACGATGACCCAAGTTTCGTAGCAAAGGTATTATTTATTTAATCCTAACCTGTGTCATCATAATTATATTTATAAGAAGCTTAAAAGCTTTATTGCCTAAAATGAAGTATTTATAGTCCATATTTTTATGATACTGCAATTACAGTTGATAGAATAAAACTTTATACATTGTATTTTCTAACGTTATAGAAACACAAACAGATCAGTTCTCACCTATTTATGTAGAATTGTCATTTAAGGGTATTTACAATATCACTTGTAATCATTGGCTAATATAAACACATTTGTATAAGAGAATCTTGAAAATATGTCGCCTTTCTAGTAGGCCTACATGTAATAGAAGATTAAAAATGTTGCCTTATCAATGCTGCATCTTCAAATATGGCCTGTGCATGCATTTTTGTCCGCGGTACACCCTATCATTTAATTGAAATTAGGTAAATTATGTTGAACTGTTAGCATATTAAGCTATAGAATAATTCTGCAACAATAATCTGTTTTCAAGTGTCTCGGGTTACAATTTTTTTATTAATTCAAAATAGTTTCACTTTCCATGTGGACACGGGCTGATCCAGTCTTCGTTGTTGTGGTGATGGTTCATTTTCCTCTGATTCCTCATCTAATTCCGGTTCAAACATAAGTTTTTATCATTGCAAGAGCCATCGCTTCGAATGCATCACTCGCTACTAAACAGTTCCCTTTCGTAGGTCACTTCGATGCTGCGGTGACGTCACCACGTATGGGAACACCTTCGGTGTGACGAATGTCTGAAGCCCTATACCATCCCGCCAATCCTATTGGCCAAATGGCGCATGGCACCACCCTACGCATGCGCACGCATGATATACCTGGGTGCCGCGCGCCATTTCGCTCAGATTTCATTCCTTCAGGAATAGTGAATCATCTGTGCCCTATCATCTCGCGTTCTCCAGCGATCTCTTCGAGCAGTGTTAACTCCTCTTCGCGGACGCGATGAGTTTTCGTAAATGCAAGGAGCCATGTACCAGGTACATCACGGCGGGTGACACTCATGACAGGTGCGTAGTGTGTCATGGTTTGCAGCACGCACAGGCGGCGCTTAGCGGCCTTTCTTCCTGTCCCCATTGTGAGGGCCTGCGGCTTAGAGTACTGCGCTCTAGGGTGGAAGTATTCTCCGATGTCGCCCTCGAGTCTAACCCCCGTCATGTCACATCTGCGACTGCCGAGGCACCGCACGAGGCGAGGGCCTGGGGTGACACGTGCGACATGGATTTCGTGGACAGCGCAGCGCTGGAATATTCTCCACATCGCTCGCTCTCCCCTACCCTGCTGCAGAATAAAGGTTATACTGAGCCTGTCGTCTTCTCTAATGAGGATTTACACCCCACACCGGAGGCATGCGCCGCCATCTCCTTCGGTTGTGGACGCTATGATGATGACGTTTTATCCACCGTGGCCTCGGGGTCTGAGGACTTCGCGACCGACACTAGCCCTCTCCCTCCTAGCGGACAGGAGAGGCGTGTTTCCCCCTCCTACAGTGAGCTGTTGGACGTGGTTTCTCGTGCGGTGGGTAAATTGGGGCTAGACTGGGAGGTTGACAAGGCCTAGGCCCAACCCTCTTCTAAGCTGGACGACCGTTTTTTAACTAGTCGGACACCTACACAGCCCCGGAGTCCTTTACGTTTTTTCCCGGACCTCCACCAGGAGGTTTCGAGGTCCTGGAAACAGCCGTTTTCAGCACGGATTACTAATGCTGCGGCCGCGGATTTCGCCACCGTTTCTGATATGGCGAACCATGGCTACACAATAATGCCCCCGGTGGAAGAGACTCTCGCCGAACACCTTGCGCCTAATTCGGCTGCGGCATGGAAGTCTCGCCCCCTTCTTCCTTATTTCCTGGTGGGTAAATCCTACATGGCTGCTGGTCAAGCGGCTGCTTCACTCCACTCTATGGCGGTCCTTCAGGCCTACCAAGCGGAGCTATTGAAGGAACTTGACGAAGGTGAGGGCATCACACCGGAGGCAGTAAAAGAACTGCGTAGAGCAACGGATTTGGCGCTACGTGCTACCAAACATACCACTCGTGCAGTGGGCCGTTCTATGGCCGGTTTGATTTCGGTTGAGCGCCACCTCTGGCTTAATCTCACCGATATCAAGGAAAAGGACAAATCTTTCCTCATGGATGCCCCTGTCTCCAGGGATGGTTTGTTCGGTGAGGCTGTCACGTCGGTAGTGGAAAAGTTCAGGGCAGCGAAACAGCAATCAGCCGCTTTCCGCCAGCTGATTCCCCGCAGACCCAGGGAGGTTGAACGCCGGCAAGTGCCCGCGCGTTCTCGCTCAACCTCCTCTCACCGCCAGCAACTCTGCGCAATCCTGCTTTCGGAATTCGAGGGGCGACTCAGGGATCCTACACAAACGGCCCGTTTATGACGGCTCGCGCAGCCACCGCTTTTTCGCTAACATCAGAGCCCGATGTTCAATCTGTTGGCCTAATTCCTGCCGTGGACACGTTTCAGGATTATACTCAACGGGACGCAACGACTCTTATGCATACGCTTCCCCTGTGCACGAACACCACAGGTTTTTCATGCCCGGACGTTTTAGTGCATATGACAGTGTTGCAGGAAGCGGAAGTTTTGAGACCGGTAGTATTGTTTCGGGCCGCGTGGGAACGCTTGCCCGACATTTCTCAATGGGTGTTACGCACAATTTGTCACGGATACACCATTCAGTTTCGAAAAGGCCCGCCTCCTTTCCGCGGAATTCTTTCCACGACGGTGAAGTCTACTGAAATGGCGGTGCTGCGACAGGAAATGTCAACTCTGCTGAGCAAAGGGGCTATAGAAGAAGTACACCCCTCTCAGATGGAGGCAGGTTTTTACAGCCGTTATTTTGTGGTACCGAAAAAAGACGGCGGATTACGGCCCATTCTGGATTTACGCCGTCTGAATCTTGCACTCAGGCCGAGCAAATTCAAGATGTTGACGGTAAAGTCTATTCTGTCTCAGATCCGACCAAACGATTGGTTTATTACGATCGATCTGAAGGATGCGTATTTCCATATTCAGATCGTCAAGAAACACAGGAAGTTCCTCAGATTCGCTTTAGAGGGCAAAGCGTATCAGTACCGCGTTCTTCCCTTTGGCTTGGCTTTAGCGCCCCGTACTTTCTCCAAATGCATGGACGCAGCTCTGGCCCCGTTGCGGCTCCAGGGTGTTCGTGTTTTGAATTATTTGGACGATTGGCTGGTGCTAGCGCAATCGCAGATTCAGGCACACTCTCACCGGGATCTTGTGCTGAATCATTTAAACAGCCTGGGCTTACGCACAAATTTCCAGAGAAGTGTTTTAATCCCCTCTCAACGGATAACCTTTCTGGGAATAGATTTGGATTCTCGCGCGATGACAGCGAAGCTTTCTCTCCCGTGCGCTCATTCGATTGCGTCATGCGTGCGGCACTTCAAAGCGGGTCGCACGGTGAAAGTGAGATTGTGCCTGCGGCTCTTAGGTCTAATGGCAGCAGCATCCCCCGTGATTCGTCTGGGATTGCTTCACATGCGCCCCTTTCAGTGGTGGACGAAAAGGCGGAATATTTCACCCCGTTGTCTTCCGCATCGTACGATTTCGGTGACACGGCGGTGTGTGATGTCGCTAAAACTATGGATGTCGACCGAATTTCTCCTGACAGGAGTTCGGCTGGGAATTTATGCTTTCTGAGAGACTGTCATGACGGACGCGTCTTTGACCGGTTGGGGAGCTGTTTGTCAAGGGCGCCCAGCCCACGGAGTGTGGACAGCGACTCAGCGCAGCTGGCACATAAACAGACTGGAATTACTGGCAGTTTTTCTGGCTCTCCAGTATTTCGCGGATCTGCTGATCGGCCGTCATGTGCTGCTCAGATCAGACAACACAGCGGTTGTGTCATACCTGAACCATCAAGGAGGATTACACTCTCGCCCCCTGTGCAGGCTGGCGAGGCATGTTCTTCTTTGGTCTCAGGACAAATTTCTGTCGATCCGGGCCGTTCATGTCCCCGGACGATTGAATTTCTGAGCGGACTTGCTATCCAGACAGGCTCTGGAACAGGGAGAATGGAGATTGCACCCCCAGACGGTGAATCTTTTATGGCGAATATTCGGCAAAGCGAAAGTGGATTTATTCACGTCGAACATGACTACGCATTGCCCGCTATGGTTCTCCCTATGCCCCCCATCGCCCCTGGGCGTGGATGCATTAGCTCACAGCTCACTAACCCCTTTCGCTTTCAGCAAGTGGTCCTGGAAGCTTTTTCCCCTGCTGAGGCTGGGTCAGGAGATCTAAGTCTTTGCCCTGTGAGAGCTTTAAAGACTTATGTGCATCGTACAGCCCCATGGCGTGAATCTGACCAGCTGTTTGTCTGTTTTGGACATAAAAGTAAGGGCCATGCGGTTACAAAACAGCGCATGTCCCATTGGCTGGTGGAGGCAATTTCTTTAGCCTATGAGGCGCGCGGACTCACTTCACCCTTAGGAGTTAAAGCTCATTCCACTCGAGCTGTGGCTTCTTCTCAAGCTTTTCTCAGTGGATCTTCTATGGATGATATCTGTGCTGCGGCAGGATGGTCCTCACCGAGCACTTTTATCAAGTCCTACAGTCTAGATGTGAGGATGGCTCCTGGCTCCCGGGTTCTCTCCGCTTGAGCAGATGCTTCCTCGGATCCCAGCTATCAGGTACGTCAGGCGTTTTGGTATAGCGTTCCCATACATGGGGACGTCACCGCAGCATCGAAGTGACCTATGAAAGGGAACATCTCGGTTACGTATGTAACCATGGTTCCCTGAATAGGGAACGAGATGCTGCGGTCCTGGCCGTGCCGTACCTTGATAGTGTTCTTCATCTTCAGTCATGAAATCTGAGCGAAATGGCACGCGGCACCCAGGTATATCATGCGTGCGCATGCGTAGGGTGGTGCCATGCGCCATTTGGCCAATAGGATTGGCGGGATGGTATAGGGCTTCAGACATTCGTCACACCGAAGGTGTTCCCATACGTGGTGACGTCACCGCAGCATCTCGTTCCCTATTCAGGGAACCATGGTTACATATGTAACCGATATGTTACGCTCATTCCGCAAATGTTCCGTCAAATGTCGTTAGCCAATCATAACAGTGGGCGTTAACACTGAACTCTTAAAGGGGAAACAACCCAAAACAGACTGTTTGAATCAAAGGATGAGAAACAGGGTGGGAAAATGTCATAATTCACTACATTTTAAAAGTTTTTTTTTTTTTTTTTTTAACTATAGTAATACTATAATTGCACCTAAGGGACCATAATAATAAAATAAAAAAAAACCCATGTCATGACCCCTTTAATATAATAGCATATTTGAAATGTTTGGTGAGATAAGATGTGCACGATAACATTATTAAGCAAAAATACATATTTTTTCCCCCTTTCTCCAGTACGGAAAGCAGAACCGATCTTTCATAATTTAGCCCCGGGGCCAGTTTAATACCGGGTTTCGGTACACATCCCTACTTATACCTGACTTATATTTTTTCCTCTCACAAACTCTGATTTATTTTTTAGCGTGTTTAAAAAGAAATAAAAAAAAAAAAAACATGCAGCAAACAGAGACTAGGTGATCCGTTAACTATAGATGACTTATATATTTTTTCCTCAGACAAACTTAAAGTGACGAAAGGGACATGAAATTCAGCCAAGTATGGTGACCCATACTCAGAACTTGTGCTCTGCATTTAACCCATCCGAAGTTCACACACACACAGAGCAGTGAACACACACACACACTGTGAGCACACACCCGGAGCAGTGGGCAGCCATTTATGCTGCGGCGCCCGGGGAGCAGTTTGGGGGTTCTAAGGCGTGGTATTGTAGGTGGAGAGAGAACTGTATATGTACTCCCCCCACCCACAATTCCTGCCGGCCCGGGACTCGAACTCACAACCTTTCGATTAGGAGACCGACTCTCTAACCATTAGGCCACGACTTCCATGTTTAAAACTTAAAAAAATAAAGAAGACATGCAGCAAATGAAAATAGGCGATTAATCCGTTAAAATTTTATACTTCAGAACAGAGCCTGGGCTATCCAGGTTTTTTTTTTTTTTTCATTGCATCTGAAAATAACTTGATCAGCCTCCCGCAATGCTCAGCTGTGGATTATTTAAAAATCTTTGATATAAAGGTTGCTGTCCCATTTTATACAGGAATTGTTCATTTAAAAAAATTTAATTATATTGTTAGTTCTAATTATATTATTAACACAAGTTCATGTAGACTATTTAACATGCCCTGTGACATTTTATCCTTTTTTACTTATCCTTGAGAATTTAAAGTTAGTTTAATAGTATTTAAATTAAAGTTTAAAAATAGGTTTTAACTGTTAAATACCAACAACCATACTCCATGTGAATAAATAAAATGCATACTTTTCAGAACATTTCATTATTCTCTCTCTATCTCTCTATTTAACAGCATTAGCTCAATGAAATACGTCTTCCATCAGGTAGAATAAATGTTTTCCTGCTTGCAAAATGTTGGTCTCATGATCAATAAGTTGTATTCACCTCAATCTGATTTAGTAAAGTCAAACTGCAGACAGTGAAGCTGCATCACTGAGCGTGAGTCCCACGTGCTGTGAGGCTGGAACAGAGGATTCCGCTTGGTCTTAAAGCCTTCCTAAACACAAATAACAATGATTTTCATAAAATAATTATTAATTATTAATTGATGATTTGTTATTATCATTATGGTCTTGTGAAAATATATATATACGGATAAACAGCTAAATGTTTTCATTTCGTTTTCATTTCGGTTCATTCTTTGGTTTAAAAAAAAATCTTCAGGTTCCATATGCTTGGCTTGGCCATGAGGTAAACTCAGTTTAACTGACTGAAAGTCTAAATTGCACATATAACATTAGTTTATACAGTAAAGCAGATGTCTTTTATGGCTATAAACATCGTTAAATACATATTAAATAACTTATGTTTGAGACAGACTTTCACTCGTTTTCATCTGAAGATTTCTGGCACTGGTGTCTTCCGGTTTTCAAGTTGACGTGTGTGCTCTCCTTCACGTCCACGTTCCCAGCCCAGCGCCGCTGGGTTATAACTCAAAACAATTTTCAACCCAAAATTGGGTTAAAACAACCCAAAGTCCTACGCAGCGGTCTCAACCCAGCATTTGGGTTGACAAAACAACCCAGCATTTTTAGCGTGCAGTTTTATTGAGAATTTGGCTGCATTAAAATGCAGTATGTGAGCACAGGGAGGCAATGCAACCCACAAATTACTTAATTTGTTAAAAATCAAAATTATGTCATTAATAACTCACCCTCATGTTGTTCCAAACCAGTGAGACCTCTGTTTATCTTCGGAGCAAAGTTTAAGATATTTTAGATTTAGTCCGAGAGCTCTTAGTCCCTCCATTGAAACTGTGTGTACGGTCTACTGTCCATGTCCAGAAAGGTAAGAAAAACATCATCAAAGTAGTCCATGTGATATCAGAGGGTCAATTAGAATTTTTTGAAGCATCGAAATAAATTTTGGTCCAAAAATAGCAAAAACTATGATTTTATTCATCATTGTCTTCTCTTCCGTGTCTGTTGTGAGAGAGTTCAAAACAAAGCAGCTTGTGATATCCGGTTCGCGAACGAATCATTCGATGTAACCGGATCTTTTTGAACCAGTTCACCAAATCGAACTGAATTGTTTTAAATGGTTTGCTCCTCCAATACGCATTAATCCACAAATGACTTAAGCTGATAACTTTTTTAATGTGACTTACACTCCCTCTGAGTTCAAACAAACGAATATCACAGAGTAATTCATTTACTCAAAGAGTACACTGACTGAACTGCTGTGAAAAGAGAACCTGCTGTGAAAAGAGAACTGAAGAGGAACACAAAGCCGAGCCAAATAATGAACAAAAGACTGACTTGTTCTCGAGTTTTTGGGTGAACTATCCTTTTAAAAGTACATGTGTGAATGGTTGTTAGCACTAACAGTTATTAAACTAGCAGCTAGGTGGAGCGCAGCTTACCTTTGTCCGGATTACTTTATCCCCACTGTTTGCCACCTTTATGATCTGCAGCTCCTGAACCCATCCATTTGTGAACTGCACATGAGACTCCAATGACTTGTAGCTTCGGAACTGTTCTGAAGTGTAGGCGCTCACAAAACAAACAAGGTAGCCGAAGATATCTGTAATGTAAAAGTGCGGCAGCAAGTCATCGTCGGTGCTCCACTCTTTGCTGGTAATTTCATATGGATTCAAACCGTTAATTGTGCCGATTTGTGCGTAATCTGCTTTTTCTCATTCGACTTGCTGTATGTTTACATTCGCGAGGCCATCAACATGACCGCCATGTCCCAGAATGCAACACAGCACCCAAGCCCTATAGTGATGTCATGCGCTGTCAAGTAGGACAGTAAGTGTAAGTGTTTGTGACATAAAATAATCACATAAAGTGATTATAAACACTGTTTGAGTGAACGTAAATGACAGCCGCTCATCAGCCTATTATGAAAACAGATGGCTGCGCGCATTTCATTCATAATTGACATTATTCTGCTTATTTGCCCCATAAACATTTGTTGGTGTACTTCTGTGACAAGTGGAGTGTCCTTGGCACGAAATAAGCACATCATGCAAATGCAGAACTGTTTGAGTGAACGTAAATGACATCCTCGCTGCCTATGATGAAAACAAAGACGGCTGCTTGCAATTCATTCATAAATTCAGTCCTCGAAGATCACCGGTGACTAGCCTTGTCTCTGGAAAGTCCATGGTACTTAGTTCACACTCTGGAAGGTCATCAGTGACTAGCCCTGACTTTGGAGGGTTCACGGGAACCTGACTCGACTCTGGAGAGTTCACGGGAACCTGACTCGTCTCTGGAGAGTTCACGGGAACTTGACTCGACTCTGGAGAGTTCACGGGAACCTGACTCGACTTTGGAGAGTTCACGGGAACCTGACTCGACCCTGGCTCGACTGCCTCGGTCACCGCATTGGGAATGGCCTGGTCACCACCTCGGCCTCTGGAACAGCAGCGGGGACCGCCTCGGCCTCCGGGTCAGCAGCGGGCACCGCCCTCGGCCTCCGGAACAGCAGCGGGCACCGCCTCGGCCTCCGGATCAGCAGCGGGCACCTCCTCGGGAACGGCCTCAGGCACCGCCTTGGCCTCCGGAACAGCATTGGGCACCGCCTCGGCCTGCGGAACAGCATCGAGCACCTCCTCGGGAACAGCCTCGGCCTCTGGAACAGCATCGAGCACCGCCTCGGCCTCCGGAACAGCATCGGGCACCGCCACAATCTCCGGAACAGCATCGGGCACCGCCTCGACCTCTGGAACAGCATCGGGCACCGCCTCGGTCTCCGGAACAGCATCGAGCACCACCTCGGCCTCCGGAACAGCATCGAGCACCACCTCGGCCTCGAGAACAGCATCGGGAACGGCCTCGGGCACCACCTCGGCCTCGGGAACGTCCTCCTGGACGGCAGCGGCCCGCTCCGGAATGTTCTCCGGTCCTTGAGGAACAGTAGACGCCTGTCTCTTCCTCCTCCGCCCTCTATGATGGAGAGTCGGTGGCACCTTGACTGGCGACTCAGGCGTTGAGTCGGCCATCTTGTGCTGTGGTGCTGGCTGGCGGCCATCTTGTGCTGTGGCTCTAAGCTGGCGACCATCTTGTGCTATGGCGCTAGGCTGGCGGCCATCTTGGGTTGTGGCGCTAGGCTGGCGGCCATCTTGTACTGTGGCGCTAGGCTGGTGGCCATTTTGGGCTGTGGCGCTAGGCTGGCGGCCATCATGTACTGTGGCGCTGGGTTAGCGGCCATCTTGTGCTGTGGCGTTGGGCTGGCGGCCATCTTGTGCTGTGGCGCTGAGCTGGCGGCCATCTTGTGCTGTGGCGCTGGGCTGGGGCCCATCTTGTGCTGTGGGGCTGGGCTGGCGGCCATGTTGTGCTGTGGTGCCGATCTCCTGGAGCCAACAATTGTCTATGGTGGAGTACGCCCACAATACCTTACCAGTACCAGCTACGGGCCTATCTCCCTCATTTTGAGTGTAGTGTAGGTTACTAGCCATCTATTTTTCCCAGTATGGAATCCAAAGTTGCGGTCCCCTCCGTTCACGCCTTCGTCCAGAGGTGTCACCGCACTTGGACCAGATCATTAGCCCGGTGACAGTCCGCATTAAACTCCCTCCTGCGTACAGGAGAATTCATCCCGCCTTTCACGTATCCAAAATAAAGCCCGTATTTCATTCTCCCATTAATCCGCCTACCCCGGTTCCTCCCCCGCAGCGACTCATAGATGGGGAGACCGCCTATTTGGTCAATCGCATTCTGGACTCTAGACGAAAGGGACGCGGTTTTCAGTACTTGGTGGACTGGGAGGGTTACGGTCCGGAGGAGAGAAGTTGGGTACCTGCTAGGGACATCCTGGATCACTCCCTTATCGATGATTACAATTGACAGGTAAGAGATGTTGATTGTTTCATGTGGGTGTTCAGCGGCAGGTGCTACTCATTCCAACTGCCTATTTAACGCCCTGTCTTTCGTCTTTTGTTTGTCAGATCGTTGTTTGAGGTCCTCCGTGTCTGATGTCTGATTTGTGTGTTCCTGCCTTGCTTTGTCTCCTGTTCGGTTTCCTTTGGATCATTACCTTTGCTCACAGATTATCGTCACCTCACTTTGATATACCACCGCTGTCATCTTTACCAGCGCACTCAATTCACCTACTCACCAGTCTGTGCTGCCATCACGGTTCCTGCGTCATTCTCCAACCTTCCATCATCAGATATATTACAATAATCTCTGTTAACTTGCTTTTGCCTCCTGTCCTCCATAATCCAGTGTCACAATCAGACACTAAAATCTCCAAAACCTTAGCTAAAACTGAGAGATTTGAGATAGGTCTATAATTATTTGCTTCACATGGATCCCCATATTTTAGTAATGGTGTGACGTAAGCCTGCTTCCATGAAATAGGCACTGTATCTGTACAAACTGACAGGTTAAGGTATAAGTGACTGATTTCACTATAATTTCTGCTGACTTTAAAAAAAATCAGGATCATGTCTATCTGTCCCAGCTGCCTTCTTGGAATCAATGCTCTGTAAAACATGTAAAATTGCCTCAGGTTACAAATGTAACCATAGTTCCCTGAGTAGGGAACGAGACACTGCATCCTCTAGGGGTCGCTTTGGGGAACACCTCGTTGTGACCCGTGTCTGAAGCATACATTGAAAAAAACACAAACTTGTTGGCCGGCGACAGCCTCTGATGTCACTACCGGCGCGACTATAAATAAAGCACCGGGAGAGCATGTCATACACTTCTTCGTCTGAAGCTTGCGTCCGAAGCATGGCAGGGAGCTAGAGGATGCAGTGTCTCGTTCCCTACTCAGGGAACAATGGTTACATTCGCAACCTGAGACAGTTCCCTTTTGAGGGAACTTCGAACTGCATCTGCAAGGGGTCACTTTGGGGAACAGTATACCCACGCCGCCATGCTGAGGGGAGTGCAGGCCAGAATCATGGCGAGCACTAAGTACCAACTCTACCATTTCCATGGGAGTTGCCCCTGGGACGTTTAGACGGCTGTCTGTGACAGTACCCCTTATGGCCAAAAGGCCTAAACTACATACCCAACTTAATTGTTAGGGCATCTGCCCAGGGTAGAGCTGAAGACTTGGGATCAGGAAAGATTCCTATAAAGGGATATGGCTAAGAACCTAGCATTTCCACCTAGTCTTGCCTGTCACACAGTGGCTACTGCTAGCATACACATAAGCTTGCGGAAAGAGCTGTCGGCAGTTCTCTAGTAGCAACACCCTGTTTAGATAGGTATCCGAAGATACATAGGTGAAGTGGTGCCCAAGATGAACGGGGCTTTTACCAACTCAAGAAAGGGCATGAAGCAACCGCACGAAGCCCTCACCATATAGGATTTTAGAAAGAACGCAGAATACTTGCGTGCGAACTTACAATAGCATTGGTTTTTCAAATACTGTTCTAAGGAGGGGCTCTAGTGGCACTCTGATAGAATAGCTCATAGATGGAATGTTCCATCTCAGAACAGTATGATTGAGAGTCACCAACTCGATCTATGGAAACAATACTGGAGCGCTCTGGGGAAAACACAGAGAACTCAGTCTCATATGAGAGGAGAACTCCGAGCTCAGACCTGGACCTTCGTGGAACGAAGGATCTGAAAGCAACAGAGTGCACCTTTATCTCCCTGAACTTCTCAAATCGCCATCTCAATGGAAATACTGAAAAGTTCAGAAGGCGAAACCTGAGCATCGAGAAGAAAGCCTTTTCTTTCTTCCCGATGTCTGCCAGGTTCATCCAAAGATGTCTCTCCACTGCCACCATGGCTGCCATAGTCCTGCCCATGGCGGAGGCAGCCTGCTTGGTAGCACAGAGAGAGATCCGTGGTGCGGCGCAGCTCGGCTACCTGATCAGAAAAAAGGTCCCTGCCGCTATCCAGGTCTCTTAGCAGATCAGTCTGATATGCTTGAAGCACCAGCATCATGTGTAATAAAGCCACAGCCTGACCTGCTACTGCGTATGCCTTGCCATTTAAGTGAGATGATTTTCTGAAGTGGCTTAGATTGCAAGGAGGGAGATTAAGAGAGGATGTTTCCCCTGCAGAAAGAAAAAATTTCCATAGATAAAAATTATTTATAAATTATTTATAAAAATGTTACCTCTTTCTACAGGGGGCATTCCCTCATAGCCGCTTTCATGCATCACCTCAATGTCGGCATATTACATTAACAGAAAGTGTTAAAGATATAAAATCATCCTCCCGAGGCTCTCTCTCGTCCGCCGCTTTTTTTTTTTATTACAAGCGCGAAAGGAAAAGTCTATTTTTAAACCATACAGACTGATCCACCTGTATTCTCACGAGGTCATTCTCTGTGCCTCAACACGGACAGGTCCTGAACCGCGAGAAGCAGATGGCTGCCTTATTTTCCCCGTTTTTCTTTCAGAAGAGAGACGAATGAGAGCAGAACTTTTTCCATTTAAAAAACGCTCACAATGCACACAGATTGCCTCCTTAAAGACATCACGTGCGTGCTCTTCACCCAAACAAATGACGCAAAGATTGTGTGTGTCATCGGGTGTCAAATAACGCCGACACGGATGCACACATTGTCTAAATGCTTGCTAGTTGTCGCCATGATAAACAGAGAAAGATCGCTCTTACCGGTTCTTACAGATGCACGCTTCAAACAAAACAGTCAGTGAAGACGAAGAAGATGAGTCACGTGCTCTCCCGGTGCTTTATTTATAGTCGCGCCGGTAGTGACGCCGGAGGCTGTCACCGGCCAACAAGTTGGTGTTTTTTCAACGTATGCTTCAGACACAGGTCACGACGAAGTGTTCCCCAAAGCGACCCCTAGAGGACGCAGTTCGAAGTCCCCTCAAAAGGGAACTTTTTATTCCAAGAATGGCACATTAATGTCACAGAAACACACAAATAAAAATAAATCATACAACACGTCAAAATTAAACCTAAAATTCATTATAGTAACATATTGACATTAAATGTCAATATGGGTGTCAAATGCTTTTTTTTCACTTTTATGCTGATGACACAGTTATCTATTGTTCGTCTCCTTCAATTGAACAAGCCTTTGATTTCTTACAGTCTGCGTTTGATGCTGTTCAGTCTCATCTAAATCAGCTGAGACTAGTGTTAAATGCGGACAAATCTAAAGCTATGGTTTTCTCAAACAGAAAACAGCTACCCTCTCAGCTTCCTAAAATAAAAACAGCTGATGGAAAAGAAATCCAAATGGTCTCTTCTTATAAGTATTTAGGCTTTGTTATTGATGAAAATTTGTCCTTTAAACAGCATATTGAGCATCTTGTACGTAAACTGAAGCTAAAGCTCAGTTTTCTTTTCAGAAATAAATCATGTTTCTCTGTTTATACAAGGAAACGTTTGATTTCTGCAACTTTTTTACCTTTATTGGATTACGGAGATCTCCTTTTTATGAATGCATCGGACCATCTTTTAAAAAAGCTGGATACTGTTTATCATTGTGCTTTACGTTTTATGACTGGCTGTGGAAATCGTGTTCACCATTGTACACTGTATGCTGCAGCTGAGTTTCCGTCCCTGTATGTTCGCAGGTGGTCTCATTTGTTGACTTTCTTTTATAAATGTATTCTTGGGCTCCTTCCATCTTACCTCTGCAAATACATGCGAAAAAACCAACAACAGTATGCTCTGCGTTCTCAGAGGAACATACTGATGGTGGTTCCCAGAGTGAGAACAGAGTTGGGTAAGGCAGCATTTCAGTACACTGCCCCCCGTGCATGGAATGAACTGCAAAAGGACCTAAATCTTTCTGAACTTGTGACATTGGGAGAATTTAAATCTATTCTAAAGAAGCGTGAACTCAATGAACTTGGAAAATGTAACTGTTTCTAAACTTGTACACATTGACTAAATATCATTTGTTTTTTTTTTTGATGTCATGTATGTTTTTAAATTGTATGTAAATGCTGTTGTCTTGGCCAGGTCACTCTTGAAAAAGAGATTTTTAATCTCAATGAGTTTTTTATCTGGTTAAATAAAGGTTAAATAAATAAATAAAAAAATGTTATATGGATTAAATGAGAAGAAAGACCATGTTCCCATCACTTATAGGGATACTACACCCCAAAATGAAAAGTTTGTCATTATTCACTTACCCCCATCCCGTTCCTAACCCATAAAAAAATGTGTTTGTCTTCGGAAAACAATTTAAGATATTTTAAGAAATTGTGACTGTCCCACTGACTGCCAAGTAAGTTACACTGTCAAGGTCCAGAATAGTATGAAAAGCATCGTCAGAATAGTCCATCTGCCATCAGTGTTTCAACTGTAATGCTACGAATCGACAAGAATACTTTTGTATGTGATCGACAAGAATACTTTTTGTATGTGAATAAAATGATTCTACATGTATTTATGCTTTGATTTGAAAGAAAACAGCTGATCCTTGTGGCACGGCTGACACAGAAGCATATAGGCAATTTGAGTAATGTCAAGAGACACAGAGGAGACTGTTGACAAAGGAATTGTTGAATAAAGTTTTTATTTTTGTTTTATGCATGTACAAAAAGTAATCTCGTCGCTCTGGGTTTTCTGTTTTAGAATGGGAGGTATGTCCAACCTGGTCAAAAGCAGATTTTCTTAGTTAAACCCATTACTGCTTTGCACTGCGATTACTGCTTTGCACACTCTTGTCATTCTCATGATGTGCTTCAAGAGGTAGTCATCTGAAATGGACTTCCAACAGTCTTGAAGGAGTTCACCGAGAGATGCTTAGCACTTGTTGGCTCTTTTGACTTCTGTCTTTGGTCCAGCTCACTCCTAAACCATCTCAATTGGGTTCAGGTCCGGTGATTGTGCAGGCCAGGTCATCTGGCGCAGCACCCCATCACTCTCCCTCTTGGTCAAATAGCCCTTGATGCCTTCAGTGTGACTCTACAATTTTCATAGTCATGAAAATAAAGAAAACTCTTTGAATGAGTAGGTGTATCCAAACTTTTGGTCTGTACTATATATATATATATATATATATATATATATATATATATATATATATATATATATATATATATATACAGAGTTGAAACCGAAAACAATAAAGCCAAATCAGACTTCACAATTTTACACCACAGTGATGTAAATCTATTTATTTAGTTTGTCTTTACCCATGATGGCTTTTTTAGTGTTTCTCTCTGGATGAACAAGGATAATATAGCACTTTGGGGCAAATATTGCCACCAGTAATCCAAAACTAGAAGCTAGAATGGCAAAAATCTCCACAGCCACTGCATATTTCCCTGGAGAGCTCACATATGCTGGAACAAATGCAATCCACACAGCACAGAAGATCAACATGCTAAATGTGATGAACTTTGCTTCATTAAAATTATCTGGAAGATTTCTCACTAGAAAGGCTAACAGGAAACTTACTGCTGCTAACAGACCAATGTATCCCAGCAGCACAGAAAAACCAGCCACTGAGCCAATAGTACATTCATATACTATTTTAGAGCGGATATACTGGTTGTTTTTATGTGGTGTTGGAGAGGCAGTTGATAACCAGACTGCACATATCACAACCTGAAGTGCTGTTAGGAGCAGAACTGTGCATCTTTGTTGAGCTGATCCAAACCTTTTCATTGCACTTTTGCCCTGTGGTGGAGATGACTTAAACACAGCTATTACCACCATAGTCTTGACCAGAATGCTGGAAATGCACAGGACAAAGCTTATGCCAAACACAGCATGTCTAAACTGACATGTCCACAGCTGTGGTTGGCCAATGAACAGTAGTACACACAGGAAACACATTTTGAGTGAAAACAGCAGCAGGAAACTGAGCTCTGAATTGTTTGCACGTACAATTGGAGTGTTATGGTGATGATAGAAGATGACCATCACAACAGCACAGAAGCAGGTGCCAAGCAGGGAAGCAGTGGTCAGAGAGATGCTCAGAGGATCCTCATAGGACAGAAACTCAACTACTTTAGGGACACACTGATCCTTTTCTGGATTGGACCAGAACTCATCTGGACACACTGTGCACTCAATAGCATCTGTGAGTAGGTGAGAATTTTATATTCATTATATTCTTAAATTCAAATTTCGCCAACAATGATCATCTTACCTGTTTTATTAGAAATATCTCCATCTCCACATGGCATGCAGTCAAAACAGCAGACAGGAAGGCCCTTCCTTGTGGCTTGTCTGGTTCCTGGGGGACAGCTCTCACTGCACACAGATGGTGGGGGCTGAAAGAGACCATCTGTTATTAATCATTTGTCTTGAATCTTTATATAATAACAAGTTTGGTATTTCCATTAATTTATTCTCATTTGTCCTCTCATAGCTTTGATTGAAATTAAGACTTTATATCTGCAAAAAGAATTCCATTAATATGCAATGTTACATTTTTTGGCTCAAAGTTCCAGTAAATTGCATCCTCATCCAGTGTCAACACCATCCCTTTTGTCGAATCTTCATTCACTACACCAACTGCTTGGACCCTTACTGATCCGTCATAACTAGGGTACCAACTCAACACATCATAGATCGCCAAAGCATCTCCATTTTTATCAAATGACACTTGATCCCCAAAGCTTGTGGTGAAGTTCACTTTCTTTAGGTAATGAACCAGCTGTATAGTTTGTAGATGGAACATGTATTACATATTTATCTGAAATTTTAATAATTATACAGCACGTATTTTGCTTTCCACATTAAGGTCTTCTGTATACCTGAAGAGAATCTGCACTATACCTGTGGGTCTTACCTGCCAGGGTTTCAGGTTGATTGCGTCGGCACAGCTATTTCTACTAAATGGTCCTTTCCCCTCTTCACACTGCATCAGGTCATGAAGTGCATGTGCCAGGGCATAAACTGCCTTATAGACATTATAAGCTGCTCTCAACCCAGAAACATCAGTGTATGGTGTGTGTGTTGTGCTCAAATCCTCCTGTCCTGTACAAACCTTTTTAATTTGTTGTTCGTGTATCTTAGTTTCAAAACTGCACACAAACATGTTCTCCCAGAAGATCCTCAACATATTGTTTTTTGGATCATTGTTGGGACGAAGATGTAACAGAAACTCATGAAGTCCCTGTATCTCTCCACGCCTAATGGCGATGCCTAGTGTGCCCCTCAGGAAGGGCAGGAAATGTGGAGTGTGAAATACAGGTGCAGTGGCCCAAGCTTCACTGGCAATCCACTGTATGCCTGTCAAGTTTTGCAGAACCACTGCATCCATTAAAGGCACCACACAGGATAAAGTAGAAAAAACAACCACCACCCTAGCAGTAGAGGTCTGAATAACTCCTAATATACGTTGAATATTTCTGGGGTTATTATCATTGGACAGGATTTCAGAAAAAGCAACACAACCTCCGAACAGCTGCATTTCCTGCTTGAAGGACAAGTAAGCATAGATTCCGTAGTCATCATCACTGTAGAGGAGACCAACCCAGGTCCATCCAAAATGCCTCAAGATCTGAACCATAGCCCGCACCTGGAAGGCATCACTGGGGATTGTTCTGAAGAAAGAGGGGTACTTTGTTTTGTCACTCAAACAGGAGCAGGTGGAGTAGTGACTTATCTAATTAGAAAAAAAGGAGAAGGCATGGAACAGAGTAATGAAGACATTCAGATGCAAAAGAAAGTGTTAGAAAAAATGACTGAAAAAGTGCACAAAAAAAAACCTGCTTATAGAGTATTTTTAATTTTTTTAATCCGGTCTTACTATAGGTACACGGAACAACCCCAGAACACTGGAAATTGCAATGGATGGAGTTGAACTTGGATCCCCCACAATCCCAATGACCGGAGGAGGGCCAGTGCAGTTGAGGTTGGAGAATGACTCCTCTGTCCCACTAGCAAGGGATATGGCAGCCCGGAATGCCATTCCTAGCATCAAACAGTTGTCATAAAGATGGTATCCAAGAGTAATATTAGGCAGCAGGTTTGGATTCTTATTGATCTCATCTATAGCAAAAACCATGGTCTGTGCATGCTGGAAGCTTTCCATATTAAATCTAAGAAAAACAAGATAAAGAGCAATAATAACTAAAAGACAGAAGGCATTATTACATCATGTGAACAAGTTAACAGATTTAAAAATGGCAAGAATCTTTATCATCAATTAAATAAAAAATCTGTCTCTCTATATGTTATTTTGTAGTTATGCTGTTATTCTGGACCCACTTACTTTTCACAGTATGGTGGATCTGGCTCTGTTCTAAAGCTGAGCTCTGGGAACACTGTGAATAAGTGAACGTCAAACAGGCCTCCAAGTATAACATCTCCATCCTGGTACACTCCGTTCAGCCTGAAGCGTCCCTGATGCTGACAAGTATGTGGTCTGAGGATTGAAGCTGCAGAGACATAGTTCAAGGACAGATACAGGCAGATGTTTAGAGCTATCCACATCTCTCTGTTTGTGACCCACTCACCCATTTGCGGACTATTATATGATAAAGGTTGTGGGGGTGTTGCTTTCAAAGAACAGATGGTGCCAAACGGGCAGAGGCGGAAAGTAACACATTACAATTACGTGTGTTACTGTAACTGAGTAGCTTTTTTGAGTACTTCTACTTTTTTTAAAATCTGTAATTTTACTTTTACTTAAGTATATTTTGTCTGAAGTTTTGCACTTTGCTACATTTTAAAACACATTCATTAATGAGTAAAAAACAACAGCAACAAACTGCTCCCTGGATACTACTGCAGTAATTAATTGGCAGGAGAACAAACTGGTGCTAAAATCACAAGAAAGATGCAGACGGACAAGACAGGAATTAGTGGTGCAGACGTAGAGGATTATAATGTAAAAGGAGCTCATTCAAATACTGAGGTGCTAAACCATTCAGGGCTTTATTGTATAATAAGCAATATTTTAAAATCTATACAATGTTTGATATATTTTTGAGATGAAAAAAATGCAGTTTTACAATTGCTAGAAATGTGGCTTTCTAAGGAAAGATTGCGATCAAATAGCACACCTAGGTTCCTAACTCATGACGAAGAATTGACAGAGCAGCCATCAAGTCTTAGACAGTGTTCTAGGTTATTACATGCAGAGTTTGTAGGTCCTATAATTAACCGTCTCTTTCATACTTGCGATAGCTCAGCATTCTCCACCACCATTCATTCCAGGCCATCAGATCGATTGTTAATTAGAATCGAGAGATCTTTGAGATGTGAAAGGATACTTGCTGCCTCAAGGCCCCCCTTTCTTCCTTTGTTTAATAACAGGAGAGTTACATGGCGTTTCGGGAGAGGAGGGATAACTACTTCAGGTGGCATATTATCTGTACAACCCATTTCTGAATCGAGGTAATCATGCAAATTGTCACTCAAAAGTTTGTTTGAAACTTGCTGTTTTGTCGAAGCAGCTTTAGCAGGATTAGCATTGGCTTGATACACGTTCTTCTTTTTCCTCTTTTTTAGATTTTCCCATTTTCAATCATTATAATCTTAATAAAAGCCTTTATGCATCAAAAGAAAGATAAAAAGTTTTTCTTACCCCACTACAATTCAAGTTATTAGTTTGAGCTCTTCAAACCGGGTATAGTCAAAGCGCCATCTTGGCCATCCCCCCTGGAGGAGCGTGTTAGGTTCATGCCTTTGGTCAGACTGACGACATCACAGAAGGACTATCGTTTTAGAGGGGAGGAGCAATCTCAGATTTGTATTAAAGATTATGAAGGCAAACTTTTTTTTTGTGTGGATTGACTTGGATTGACACGGATGAATAGCAAAACAGCAATGTGCGCTAACAAAATAAATAGTCAATTTTGATTTCATGTGTACTTTAATGGCGATGAAAATAACCTCTTTGCCATTAAAGTGAATTTACTGAACCTAATCATAGGAGCTTTATTAAATGCTCATAAAAATAAATAAAATACATGCAATCAGACATACTTATGCCACTTTTCCACCGGAATTACCCGGAACAATTGTACCATTTCCCCAGGAACTACTTTCCCCCCAGACCTGTTGCTTTCTTTGTTTCATCCGCAGTCTAAAGTACCGGGAAGATTAGGGAAATAGTCTGGTGACGTCGGTCTGCGCGCTAGTGATGGGAAGTTCGGATCATTTTACAGACTCTGACTTTTGAGTCTCGTTCAGCAAAATGAACAAATCTTTTTTCAAGTCATTTCGTTAATTTTAGCAAAATGTAATTAAAATATTACGTATTACTTCCCCACCACATCTAGTACTTATGCAAACGTTGATCACACTACAAACAATACAAAACTAAAATGCTATAAGATACAGAAAAGATTAAATCATTCTTTACCTGGGTCGTCTGTGATTAGCTCACCTCACCTCTTGTCTGACAAGTCTTCGGGTTTAAGTCATTCCTTAATCTCGTGACAGACCTATACACTAAACTGAGTGGCAACCTCCTGCGCTCTCGTGAAGCCCATATGGAAGTGACTAAAACTGCAATTCATCGACTGGCCGCTTGAGGCTGGCTGCCAAAGGGAGTCAATCCCATAAACTCCCTGCCCAACTTTACAGCAGAAAAAACATGTTTACAGCCTGGTGCAAAAAAAATATTTTTGTCTATATAGCTATATATGCCCTTCATGACAACTGTGAGAGGGGTGCATTTATTTATAACTCATCTGTTTAAATTACATTAAGCCTTAAAGTTCTGCAGAATTAAATGTGGGCATGGCTTCACCAACCAGCTCCCGCCTTTTTGCCTATTTTTGATTACCCCAGATTGACACGTGGTGACGCACTGCAAAGATGGCGATGGCCCGCTCCGCTCACTTTTGGTTTAAAAAAACTCTCTTCGGAAACCTATGGGTGACGTCACGGACACTACGCCCATGTTTTTTATACAGTCTATACACTAAACCAATGCAGTCTGAGCTGGAAAGAGAATTGATTAGTTCATCTTTCGGGTCTTCGGGTCAAGTTTGACTCATTCCTTAATCACGTGACAGACCCATACGCTATTTCTGACATTTCTGTCACTGTTTTTTTGTTACTGTTTTGTTACTGAGGATCTGTGGTGTGTTAATATTTTATGAATAAATAAAACCCTGTTATAAATAAATAAGTAAATAGTAATTTATAAGAAAATAAACACTAGGCTGAATAATAAAATAATAATCCAAGCTTACAATACAAAGTATTTATAGCCTAGTTCGTTCATCTTTACTCCAATTTTGAGTTTTCTGGTATAATAATTGCTTTTCCTAGGCAAACTTGACATATTGGTCTAATATATGTATAAGATGATTGCTCAAAAAGGACATAATGACATTAATTAAAAGCAAATAACATTTTGAATCCTAAACAAATAACACTACAGTTCTATAGTCTAATCTGAAGGGTGAATTCAAAAGACTAAAACAAACAAACAAATCAAAATGATTTCGCCATCATATGGACAAATTTTAAAGCTAAACCAAATTTGTATTACCACATTCAGTGTTATGGATAAGTACCATCATTAAAGAAATTAAAAGCAACAATTAGAAACCAGAAATGCATCAATAACTGTAAGAGTAAATAATAATTATAATAAAAATATAATAATAATTACTATGCACCCATTTGTAAGGAATGTTGTAAATTAACTAATTACTCTGGCCAATGATGTCACGTCATGGGACAAAAGAAAGAACAACCCGAAGACCCGAAAGATGAACTAATCAATTCTCTTTCCGGCTAAAGACTGCATTGAATGACACAGGTGAACTACTACTAGCAGAACAGAAACCATAGAATATTGCGCATGAACGACTGAACGAATCACCCCCCAAGACTACTCGTTCTTTCCAAGTCACATTAAAGATTCGTTCAAAATGAACTAATCATTCAAGAATGACAAATCTCTACTGCACGCGTTTCTAAATACAAAGTACGCTGATTTTAGACTTGCATCCTCGGTAGTTCAGACTTTGTGCATTCGACTCGGGAGTGTGATGTCCGTGATGACGCAAATCCAGTAATAAGTTCCTGGTTCCTGCGGAGGAAACACATCGAGTACCAGTCCAAAGTCCCTGGTTCCTGGGTAAAGTTCCAGAGGTGGAAATGCGGCTTTAGAAGTTTTTGCATCTTAAATCTGCACATGCATTTTAGCCAAGCGGCAACCTCCCGTTCTCTCTTGTGAAGCCAACAAGGAAGTGACTTAAACTGTAGTTCGTCAACTGGCCGCTAGAGGCTGGCTGCAAAAGGGAATCAGTCCCATAGACTCGCGAGTTAAAATGTGTTTTAAACTTTACAGCAGAAAATAATGTTTACAGCCTGGTGCAAAAAAATTATTTTGGTCTGTATAGCTAATTTTCCCCTTAATGATAACTGTGAGGGGGGTGCATTTTTTAATAACTCATCCGTTTAAATTATATTAAGCCTTAAAATTCTGCATAATATAATGCGTAGCCACTTGAGTGATGGGTGGATTGTCACTGCTGTCACTGCCGTCACGCTCGGTGGGCGAGGCAGCCCCTGCCTCTTTGCCCATTGTCGATTATCCGGGAGTGACGCGAGGTAACATGCTGCCAAGATGGCGACGGCCGGCTTCACCTACTTTTGGCTTCAAAAACGCTCTTGAGAAACATATGGGTGACATCACGGACAATGTTTTTATACAGTCTATGATTTTAGCGTATAACTGAACTGCAGTAATATTATATCTGTACTTCATACTGCAAATGGAGATGCACTTAATTGGACTGCAGTTATTCTGCTGTTGAACTTTAATGAACTGAAGTTATATACTTCATTATACTGCAAATCTACAGTTACTTTATTGTACTTAAGTTAAACTACTGCAGTTTTACTGCAATTGTACTTCAATGTACTGCAGTTATTTTTTGTAACTCTGGAAGCATTTAAAACTGTCCGAGAATGATGCAGAAATCATTACAAGTACCGACCGTGAAAGACCGTTTAGTACTGTATCGCATGTCTCCTTTGAGAAGAGGAAGGGGTAATTGGTTGTTGCTGGTTACTGAATGATGATTAAAATCTTGAGATGACAATCCGTCTTTGTCAGGTGATGTCGTACTTGCGAGAAACAAATTGCATTATGGGTATCGCTACCATTTGAAAGGTTTCAAAGCTGAGGCATTTTGTAGATGAAAAGTAATCATTTTCAACTGTTTAATTTCAGTGATATCTATTGGTTTGTTTCTGTTTCTTTAGTATGATGATTTAACTGGTATTAACTTATAGCAAAAACAATAGAGCCAAATCAGACTTCAACATTTTACACCACAGTGATGTAAATCTATTTATTTAGTGTTTCTCTACCCATGATGGCTTTTTTAGTGTTTCTCTCTGGATGAACAAGGATAATATAGCACTTTGGGGCAAATATTGCCACCAGTAATCCAAAACTAGAAGCTAGAATGGCAAAAATCTCCACAGCCACTGCATATTTCCCTGGAGAGCTCACATATGCTGGAACAAATGCAATCCACACAGCACAGAAGATCAACATGCTAAATGTGATGAACTTTGCTTCATTAAAATTATCTGGAAGATTTCTCACTAAAAAGGCTAAAAGGAAACTTACTGCTGCTAACAGGCCAATGTATCCCAGCAGCATAGAAAAACCAGCAACTGAGCCAATAGTACATTCATATACTATTTTAGAGCGGATATACTGGTTGTTTTTATGTGGTGTTGGAGAGGCAGTTGATAGCCAGACTGCACATATCACCACCTGAAGTGCTGTTAGGAGCAGAACTGTGCATCTTTGTTGAGCTGACCCAAACCATTTCATTGCACTTTTGCCCTCTGGTCGAGATGACTTGAACACAGCTATCACCACCATAGTCTTGACCAGAATGCTGGAAATGCACAGGACAAAGCTTATGCCAAACACAGCATGTCTAAACTGACATGTCCACAGCTGTGGTTGGCCAATGAACAGTAGTACACACAGGAAACACAGTTTGAGTGAAAACAGCAGCAGGAAACTGAGCTCTGAATTGTTTGCACGTACAATTGGAGTGTTATGGTGATGATAGAATATGACTATCACAACAGCACATAAACAGGTTCCAAGCAGGGAAGCAGTGGTCAGAGAGATGCTCAGAGGATCCTCATAGGACAGAAACTCAACTACTTTAGGGACACACTGATCCTTTTCTGGATTGGACCAGAACTCATCTGGACACATTGTGCACTCAATAGCATCTGTGAGTAGGTGAGAATTTTATATTCATTATATTCTTATATTCAAATTTTGCCAACAATAATCATCTCACCTGTTTTATTAGAAATATCTCCATCTCCACATGGCATGCAGTCAAAACAGCAGACAGGAAGGCCCTTCCTTGTGGCTTGTCTGGTTCCTGGGGGACAGCTCTCACTGCACACAGATCGTGGGGGCTGAAAGAGACACCATCTGTTAAGTCATTTGTCTTGAATCTTCATATAATAAAAAGCTTGGTATTTCCATTAATTTATCCTCATTTTTTTTCTCATAGCTTTGATTGAAATTTAGACTTTATATATGCAAAAGAATTCCATTAATATGCAATATTACATTTTTTGGCTCAAAGTTCCAGTAAATTGCATCCTCATCCAGTTTCAGCACCATCCCTTTTGTCGAATCTTCATTCACTACACCAACTGCTTGGACCCTTACTGATCCGTCATAGCAAGGGTGCCAATTCAACACATCATAGATCGCCAAAGCATCTCCATTTTTATCAAATGACACTTGATCCCCAAAGCCTGTGGTGAAGTTCACTTTCTTTAGGTAATGAACCAGCTGTATAGTTTGAAGATGGAACATCAATTACATGTTTATCAAAAATTTTAATTATTATACAGCATATATTTTGCTTTCCACATTCAGGTCTTCTGTATACCTGAAGAGAATCTGCACTATACCTATGGGTCTTACCTGCCAGGGTTTCAGGTTCATTGTGTTGGCACAACTGTTTCCACTAAATGGTCCTTTCCCCTCTTCACACTGCATCAGGTCATGAAGTGCATGTGCCAGGGCATAAACTGCCTTATAGACATTATAAGCTGCTCTCAACCCTGAAGCATCAGTGTATGGTGTGTATGTGGCATTCAAATCCTCCTGTCCTGTACACACATTTTTAATATGTTGTTCATGTATCTCAGTTTCAAAACTGCACACAAACATGTTCTCCCAGAAGATCCTCAACATATTGTTTTTTGGATCATTGCTGGGACGAAGATGTAAAAGAAACTCATGAAGTCCCTGTATCTCCCCACGCCTGATGGCGATGCCTAGTGTACCCCTCAGGAAGGGCAGGAAATGTGGAGTTTGAAATATGGGTGCAGTGGCCCAAGCTTCACTGGCAATCCACTGTCTGCCTGTCAAGTTTTGCAAAACCACTGCATCCATCAAAGGCAGCAGATAGGATAAAGTAGAAAAAACAACCACCACCCTAGCAGTAGAGGTCTGAATAACTCCTAATATACGCTGAATATTTCTGGGGTTGTTATCATTGGACAGGATTTCAGAAAAAGCAACACAACCTCCAAACAGCTGCATTTCCTGCTTGAAGGACAAATAAGCATAGATTCCGTAGTCATCATCACTATAGAGGAGACCAACCCAGGTCCATCCAAAATGCCTCAAGATCTGAACCATAGCCCGAACCTGGAAGGCATCACTGGGGATTGTTCTGAAGAAAGAGGGGTACTTTGTTTTGTCACTCAAACAGGAGCAGGTGGCGTAGTGACTTATCTAATTAGAAAAAAAAGGGAGAATGCATGGAACAGAATAATGGAGACATGCAGATGCAAAATAAATTGTTAGAAAAATACAGTGAAAAAAAAGAGCAAATAAAAAAACTGCATATAGAATATTTATTTATTTTTTCATCCACTCTTACTATAGGTACACGGAACAGCCCCAGAACACTGGAAATTGCAATGGATGGAGTTGAACCTGGATCCCCCACAATTCCAATGACTGGAGGAGGGCCAGTACAGTTGAGGTTGGAGAATGACTCTTCTGTTCCACTAGCAAGGGATATGGCAGCCCGGAATGCCATTCCTAGCATTACACAGTTGTCATAAAGATGATATCCAAGAGTAATATTAGGCAGCAGGTTTGGATTCTTATTGATCTCATCTATAGCAAAAGCCATGGTCTGTGCATGCTGGAAGCTTTCCATATTAAATCTAAGGAAAACAAGATAAAGAGCAATAATAACTAAAAGACAGAATGCATTATTACATAATTTGAACAAGTTAAAAGATCTAAAAATGGCAAGAATCAACATTCTGAAAAAAAAAAAAAAAGACCCACTTACTTTTCACAGTATGGTGGATCTGGCTCTGTTCTAAAGCTGAGCTCTGGGAACACTGTGAATAAGTGAACGTCAAACAGGCCTCCAAGTATAACATCTCCATCCTGGTACACTCCGTTCAGCCTGAAGCGTCCCTGAAGCTGACAAGTATGTGGTCTGAGGATTGAAGCTGCAGAGACATAGTTCAAGGACAGATACAGGCAGATGTTTAGAGCGATCCACATCTCTCTGTTTGTTACTCACCCATTTATGCACTATTTTATGATAAAGGTTGTGGGGGTGTTGCACTCAAAGAAAAGGTGGTGCCAAATGGGGAGAGGTAGAAGGTAACAAATTAAATTTACCTGCGTTACTGTAATTGAGTAGTTTTTTGTGTACTTCTACTTTTTTTTATCTGTAATTTACTCTTTAAGTATATTTTGTTTGAAGTTTAGCACTTTGCTACATTTTAAAACACATTCATTACTAAGTAAAAAAACAAACAACAAAAACAAAGTGTTTCCTCGAAACTACTGCAGTAAATAATGGGAAGGAGAACAAACTGGTGCTAAAATCACAAGAAAGATGCAGACGGACAAGACATTAGTGGTGCAGACCCAGCTGAAAACAAAACCCTGTTGTATTCTGCTGAAATTGAACATGAATGAAACAAAGTGAACCCCTGGCCATATTCATGCTATATTATGCAGTGCCCGCTGTCTAGGGAGACCAAACAACATAAACCCTTTGCAAGCATGTATAGGTAAGGTGTATACTTGCATTGGTGGTTAAAATGAAGCTTTGACAATTTTGCAAAGGTTTTGAGTGTTTTATTTTGTCTGCGATAATATCTGAATAGTTGATTTCAATGATGTATCAGTATACATATATAAAAAAGAGTGCCCTGGGGCCTGTACAATGAAGCAGACATGGGGACTTGTGACTTGGTGACTTGGACTCGAGTCGACTCGAGTCGCTATTTTTAGGACTTGAGACTTGACTCGGACTTGGAAGTTAAAGACTCGGGACTTGACTTGACTTGAGACACGATGACTTGAGTGTTAATCACATCATGTTTTCATTTTGAATATAAAATATATAAATTATTTTTTAAAATAAAGTTGATTACTCAGCTGGAGCGCAGGCTGAGAATAGCGTCGTGACTGGATCAGGACACTATCATCAGTCATGCCCTCTCTACCTTACACACCACGCCCACTTAAATCAGATATCACATCACATCAACATGTCAGCCTGAGACCCAGTGGGCACCTTGATGTCAATTTGACGTCAAATATTAGACAAGATTTGATCAAGATGCTGCAAAACATAATTTCAAAGTCAGATTATACATCAAGTCCTTCCAGTGGTTAATTGGTGAAAATATTAGGTTCATCCCATACTGAAATTGATTATGTAAGTATATGGGCCAACATGTTTGACATTGAGTTGACATCAAATCAACATCGTGTTATAGGCGTTCAGTTGATGTCATATTGACATCACATTGATATCAACCCAGCGGGCAATTGATATCAAATAGACATCAAATTGACATCAAACATAGTCATCAAATAATTTTTTTTTTTCTTCAAAATGCATCCATTCGGCATGTCATATGTTGTTTGATTTTTGCATGACTTGTAACTTCTGGGACTTCTGTGGTTAAAAACATATAAACAACAACAACAAAAAACTATTTATAAAATGTAGGCATAAATTACTGACAATGAAAGAGGTGAATATATTATATTTTACCAAAAATATACTGATTTGCTTAATTACAAATAAAAAAAATGATGCTGTAACCACACATTAAGTAAGTGTTGGTGCAGTGGATAAGACACATGCCTTTGGTGTGAGAGACCCGGGTTCGAATCCACTGTGATACACCAATGTGTCCCTGAACAAGACACTTAACCCCTAGATGCTCCAGAGGCGTGTGACCTCTGACATATATATAGCAATTGTAAGTTGCTTTGGATAAAAGTGTCAGCTAAATGAAATTGTAATACCAAGTGTATACGGTATTACAACTACATGTTCATTTAAGAAAAATTTACAAAATTCTGATATAAACCAGTGGATTTAATAAAACACGTCTTGCATTTAATACTGTTTTGTCATTATTCTTGTGGTCTAGAATAGGACATCAGTGTGTTAAAAATGTTTTTAAAAAATGCAAATCAAATGAATGTCAAAACTTGACGGCAATTTAATGTCAAGTTTTGACATCGATTTGATTTGCATTTTTGACCAGTTCTTTGATGACTATGTTTGACGTCAATTTGATGTCTATTTGACATCAATTGCCCACTGGGGAGGTACCGAGGGTCATCGCTTTTGTCTTCAATAGTTTGCGCCTAAAAACGCGTGGAAAACGCTATTCGCGCCGCTTTCTACTTCTTTCCAAAGCGCTCGGGCAGAAGTGCTCCTGGGGCGTCTGTCGTGGCTAAGCAACCATGACACGCTCTCTCTTTAGATTTGCAGCACTAAAAATCGCTCGCAGTAGCTCTGCTACTAAATTCATTTCAAAATGGCAATCCATATACAGCTATGAACAGCTGTTCCTTCATCTTAGCTGAGCTTTCAACGGTGATACGAGAAAGGATGAAGCTGATTGGTTAGTTATTGTCACATGACCTGCGGAGCGCTTGCGGCATTCTGAAAAGTTTAGATGTTGAGCGCGTTGCTTCCATTATGAGCGCGCATACCGCGCGCCTACATTGGAAATAACGAACTTGCGCGCACAAAAGACGTGATGTGAACGGCCCCCAATGATCCGTTAGCAGGCCGTCAAAAAAACGCATTCCAGGGGCGGCGCTAGGGTTGGGCTAAGGGGGCATAAGCCCCGAATATTTTGTTACCTTGTCTTTCTCGTAGAGCAAAACAGTTAATCAGAAAAACAAATGTAGCTGCCGCGATTACCCAATCATGACAAGTGCATATTATATATATATATATATATATATATATATATATATATATATATACATATATATATATATATATATATATATATATATATATATATATATATATATATATATATATACATACATATATATACATATATATATACATATACATATATATATACATACATATATATACATACATATATATATACATATACATATATATATATACATATATATACATATATATACATATATATACATATATATATATATATACATATATATACATATATATATATATATATATATATATATATATATATATATATATATATATACATACATATATATACATACATATATATATACATACATATATATACATACATATATATACACACATATATATACATATATATACACATATATATATATATATATATATATACAGTACAGAATATAAATATGACGTATTTTCAGTTGTTTCATACTTTTTTGTTATGTACAGTACAGACCAAAAGTTTGGACACACCTTCTCATTCAAAGAGTTTTCTTTATTTTCATGACTATTGACTATTGTAGAGTCACACTGAAGGCATCCACAGTCACCGGACCTGAACCCAATCAAGATGGTTTAGGGGTGAGCTGGACCGCAGACAGAAGGCAAAAAGGCCAACAAGTGCTACGCATCTCTCGGGGAACTCCTTCAAGACTGTTGAAGACCATTTCAGGTGACTACCTCTTGAAGCTCATCAAGAGAATGCCAAGAGTGTGCAAAGCAGTAATCAAAGCAAAAGGAGGCTACTTTGAAGAACCAAGAATATTACATATTTTCGGTTGTTTCACACTTTTTTGTTATGTATATAATTCCATATATAATTCCACATGTGTTAATTCATAGTTTTGATGCCTTCAGTGTGAATCTACAATTTTCATAGTCATGAAAATAAAGAAAACTCTTTGAATGAGAAGGTGTGTCCAAACTTTTGGTCTGTACTGTACATAACAAAAAAGTATGAAACAACTGAAAATACGTCATATTTATATTCTATACTCTGAGAGAGAGAGAGAGAGAGAGAGAGAGTGTGTGTGTGTGTGTGTGTGTGAGAGAGAGAGAGAGAGAGAGAGAGAGAGAAAGAGAGAGAGGAGAAATGTAACAAAGTTTAATGTTGTATGTAAACTGTGTTTGAGAGAGAGAGAGAGAGAGAGAGAGAGAGAGAGAGGTGTTCAGAGAGGCGTCTGTTGGATGTTTAGTTTTATGGACTCAATGTTGAAAATGTAAAACATTTCAAACACTGTTGGCAGAAGTGAAAAATAAATAATTTTAGGAAGTTACAATTTTGTTTGATTCCATGATGTATTTTACTGAACATGAGTATTTACAATGCAAATCCAAATTATTTTAATTTACTGACAGTTACTTATATCTTGTCTTTTAACTTTATTAAGATCAGATTCTGCAGGTAAAATAACAATATTAAGGTGACTTGACTTGGACTTGACTTGACATAGCTTGTGACTTGACTTGACTTGACTTGCCCAAGAAAAAAATACTTGGGACATACTTGAGACTTGAAGGTTAAGACTTGAGACTTACTTGAGACTTGCACATGTGTGACTTGGTCCCATCTCTGCAATGAAGCCACTTTACAGTAGCTGGCTAGCCAGGTACGTTTCAGTTTTGTTTTTAACCAATCCTGGGTTTTAGGTACCATGAAAGTTGTTTGGCTTTTAGCAGAATTCATTGCCTTAGTAATTTACGCTCCACAGCTAACCTGCTCTGGGGCAGGTTCTCTTTCTAATATTCGTTCGGTATCTCACTATGGGACCGCCTCAGGCGTGGCCGATCACGGAAGCACCAATATCACCATGTCTGCCAACCATGGCAGACCAATCACTGCAGCAATCAGGGAGTCCTGCTCCCTGTATATAAACCGCAGCTACCTGCCATTTCGTCATTCTCGCATATCTCTTCTCCCTGCAGAACAGGCAAGCAGGGCAAAGTTTGTGAGATACCTCACTTCATGTTATCAGAGAACCGGGGTTACTTTAGTGACCTAACGTTCTCTTTCTAACATTCGTTCGGTATCTCACTAGGGGATATAGACAACTCCCGTATTGCCGATATGCAGACCAATCGCTGCAGCGATCAGGGAGTCCTGCTCCCTGTATATAAACCGCAGCTACCTGCCATTTCGTCATTCTCGTTCTCTTCCCCGTGAAGATTTCGGAAGCTGTCCTCAGCAGACTTGGAGAATTAATGCTAAACAGTTTATGAAGGAGCCGCAAGGTAACATCCCAAACGCAATATATTCTTAACGTTTGTCGAGTGACCTAATACTTAGTGTAAGATAACTAACGCGTCAAGGCGAGTTTTCTACTTTAAGTTTCTCTACTTATTTTTTTCGAGTTTTGGGCGCGCTCACCAAGCACCAAAAAAGTAGGAAAAGATATCTCTGTCACAGCACAGCTCCGTACTAGCTCTCACGTTGTGGTGGGCTTACCGTACGAAGAGAGTGCAGGCTTCATGGCCACTGCAAAAGAGCTGGAGAGCCCCGGAGGACAGGGCCGTCCTCCTCATCTGTGTACGTGCGGAATGTTAATTTCTGCGAAAGATTCACACAGTCTCTGGATCTCCTGCTTGGGTGCTAAACATGCTCAGGCAGCGTTAACCGACCCCAAGGGCTGTCCCCACTGTGCAAAGTTCTCGGTCAAAACCCGAGAGCGAAGGCTTCGCGTTGCAGTAGCTGGGAAGTCGGACCCATGCCTCTCTGCTCAACCCAGAGAGGAACTGATGGATTGTCCACAGGCCTCCAGCTCCTGGGGTGAGATGATGGAGGTGTCACCCGTCCTTCCCCCGCTGTTTGGAGATCCGTTAGCGGGAGAGGAAGATGACGATGACAAAGTTTTGTCGACCATCCTCGAGGACGAGGATGACGATGATGAAGATGCTATTCTTCCCCCGATGCAGTTGTGTCCTCCGAGTGCACAGGATGAGATAAATTTATGATTAATTTAGTTTCTAAATTTAAAGCTTGTAGCTAAAGATCAGACATGTCAGTGACTCGTAATGTGAGCGGGGTGGAGGCCAAGGCAATCATGAATATATGGGTTTTTAATAATTGACTAATAATTAGGGCCGGGACTTTAACGCGTTAATTGAGATTAATTAATTACACAAAAAATAACGCGTTAACTAAGATTAATTAATTACAGAAAAAAATTCCCACATTTTTAATAACTTATTTTTGAACCGCGGAACGTTTCTCACTGGATGAGTTTCGGCGGACCGATTATACTGGAGCCCCAACTAGCGTTCGCATATCACCACAGCAAATCGAGCCTCAAAGTATCACCTCAACGCAAAACATATAGCAGCTAGCGTGGACTTTACACTTTATGTTGAACTATGTATTATTTTGTTGGTGCAACAGTTTATGTTGGAATCTTTATTGTTTTGGCCAAGGTTATTGAGAGTTGGTCTTAGTATGTTATGGCCTCTGAAGCAACAGAGAGATGTTTTCTAATAGTCAGTGTTTCCAATGTTCTGAATGTAATTGACAGTATTGTGTTTTACTTAAAAACATTTTACAGAAGGTTCCAGCACCTATAAGCTTCCTGAATTTCTGAAATGTACTATTTCTAAATTGTTTCTAAATATGCTATTGCTACACTTAATGGCAAAAAATTGCACTGGTCTGCTAGACTTGGTTGAACAAAAATAAACAATATTTTGTTGCTTAAGTTTATGTATTCAGTCATTATTCAATGGTATACTATAAATCCATGTGAAAAAAATTACTTCTCACTGTTCTCAGGTCAAATATTAATATGCGATTAAAATGCGTTTAATTTCGATTAATTAATTACAAAGCCTCTAATTAATTAGCCTAATTTTTTAATCGAGTCCTGGCCCTACTAATAATACATCAAGCTACAAATCACACAGAGTAAATATGCATACGACAATACAGACAGTAAACTTTGTACAAGACATAACGGAATCCAAATAAGGGCGAAAAAGAGAGAGAGAGAGAGAGAGAGAGAGAGAGAGAGAGAAAAAGAGAAAGAGAGAGAGATCACAGAATGAGCTCAGGTATGAAAATCACAGACAGTAAACCATAGCAGCCAACAATTCAGATCATAGACCAACTTTAAAGCAGCATTTAAATCTCCATAGAAAAATGATACTTGCAAAGTGTCCAGTGTGCTGCGGAATCGCGCGGTATTTGAAAGGTTCAACAAACAATGTTCCAGAATTCGTCTTCCTTGTGTTGAGAGGCGAATAGTTGAATAAACTTAGTAAAGGAAAGAAAACAAAACAACGAAAACGAACGCTTCCGGAGGAGCCATGAGACTGGCTCCTCTCAGTCCCTGTGCTGAGGGGGACGGCGATATGAGCGTTGGTCGCAGCCGGTTAGCAGCGTGTAGAAGAGAGAAGAAGAGAGAGGGCGGACCTTGTTCGGTCGGCTCTTATGGATTGGGATGTTTCACGCCTCTGTTCGTGTGAACAACCAATGGACGTCCGCGATCTGAAGCGTGGAAAAGTTCCTTTGTCTCTGTGGAAACACCCACCCTACTAACTTTGGGGCTTATCAGATTTCAGCAGTGATATTCTAGCAAGTTCGTAATTCAAGATTAATAGATTTTACACACATTTTACACAGGGGAATAGTTGGGTCACAACATGACAATTCCAAAAACACCAAACAGTACATATGTAACTGATGAAACACGAAGTTACATTCAAATGCAGAATTACACACATTTAACGTTTGATTAGCACACGATTAAAACTGCAGATTCTCCAATTTATATGGGGAATCTCTAATGCACCAAAAAGCAATACTTGACCACTCGACCAATACTCGACCACATTGAAAAAGTAATAGTTTAGGATAAATTGAGAAAAAAGATGCCAGTGACTGGGCTTCTTTCCTGTCCTGTTGCCCAGTGGGGTCATGAAGTTTTACGACCTGGTCAGGAGCGGGGTTACAGAAACATGAGAACCTTAAAATGAGGAGACACATTTTCCAATTTATAAGCTAGTAAAATTATAACCTTGCATAACAAGGATTAACCATTTTATGCAATACACAAACATTCAAAATGCATATTAATAACATGACGAAGATACAGAACCTTAAGAAAGGTTTGTTTATGTGCGTGTGCTTGGGTGTGGGTGTGTGTGTGTGTGTGGGGGGGGGTGTTCATGTCCCCTTTGAGGCTCGCCCACGTGACTGGAATTTCTTGTAGGTGTAATAACTGTCACTCTAGGCAGGATGTGTTAGAGTCAGGATTCATTAATATGGAACAGATGGCTGAAATACCATTAGCTCATTAGTGTTACATCTGTGCAGGGCAGCGCTCTCTTCAACCGGGGCTTCGTTGCCAGGGAAAACAGAGCGCTTCGCCGCCTTTGTTTTTCAAAATCCTCTGCACTGGCCGTACATGCTTTGAACACGACGTCCCTCCTTAGAGCCTATCAAGTGGAGCTATTAGAGGAGATGGGGCGTCAGCTGGACTCCGGTTCTCCCAACCCAACGCTCTGGGAGGAGATATGCATCATTGCAGATTTAAACCTGCGCACGTCCCGCAGAGCAGTTCAAAGTTGTGGTCGGAGTATGGGCTTAGCGGTTGTGGGAGAGAGATCGCTATGGCTGGGTTTTGTCAGGTCTCTCTGACAAATAAAAAGTGGAGTTTTTGGATGCCCCTATCAATCCGAAAGCCATGTTTGGCTCGACGGTAACAGCTATGCATCAGCAATGTGACCTGCGGAAAAAAGAGGGAGAAGCAATCGAGGTCTGTCTCCCTAGAAAGCCAGCAGCTCGTCCTTATCACCCAAGCCGTCTGAATTTCAGGCCTTCAGGTAGAGGAGGTCATTCAGATTATCAACCTTCCCGTCCTGCTCTGCCACAACAGCCGGGAAGCGTGGGCCATCAGTCAAAGACTGGTTCAAGTTCATCCCTGTGTTTTAACCACAATAGAAAGAGGATACAGACTTCAATTCACTGTAAATCCTCCTGTGTTCAATGGAGTGGTGATTTCACTGGCCCAAGGGGAAGCAGCTCAGGTTTTAGAGGAAGAAAAGGAGTGATAAGAATGATTCCAATGGAGGAAACCAGGTGGGCTTCTACTCCCTTTATTTTGTGATTCCCAAATGAGGGGGAGGTCTCCGTCCCATTTTAGGTTTACGGGTCCTCAACAAACACCTCAGAAAATACAAATTCAAAATGCTTTCGCTCAGAACTTTGTGTCAAATTATTAGTCAAGGGGATTGGTTCACCTCAGTGGACCTCCAGGATGCATATTATCACATAGATATTTTTCCTGCTCACAGGAAATATCTAAGGTTCGCTTATCAGGGAACAGCATACAAGTATTTGAGAATCCCCTTTGGCATGGCTTTAGCACCCAGGGTATTTACCAAATGTGTGGAAGAGACTCTGACACTGTTAAGGAACAGAGGAGTCTGAGTTTCATCATATATGGATGATCTGCTCATTTGCGCACCATCTCCGCATCAAGCAGAGAGTGATACACACACACTAGTGACGCATCTGGAGAGATTAGGTTCCAAGATAAACCAAACGGGAAGTTGTTTAATTCTTTCACAGGAAATAATCTACTTGTGTCTCAGGTTGAATTCAGTGAGGTTTCGAGCGTTCCTATCAGAAGAGCGCATCAAAACATTTCTCAACTGCCTCTCACTCTATCAACGAGAGAGTTTAGTCTCTTTCCGAATGTGTCTTCGACTACTGGGTCTAATGGCCTCAACAGTGTCAGTGGTTCCCCTGGGACTGCTGAGAATGAGGGATTTTCAGAACTGGACAGCGTCACAGGGCATTCGCCCCACAAGCCATCTCAGCCGCAGAGTGCGAGTCTCACCAGAATGCATGAGCGCTCTCTATCATTTGAGAGCCCCGTCTTTTCTCAGGACAGGACGTCCTCTGGGTCCTGTACTATTAAGGAAAGTGGTGACAACAGATGCATCTCTCACGGGCTGGGGGGCAGTGTTCAAGGGCAGAACAGTGAGGGGAGTTTGGTCTTTGGCATTGAAAGAGAATCACATACATTTTCTAGAACTACTTACAGTGTTACTAGCTCTGAGACATTTTGTGCTTTTTCTCAAGAATCATCACGTTGGTCAGGACAGACAATACAACGGTGATAGCCTACATAAACAGACAGGGAGGAGTGCATTCTCACAAGCTCCATTTGTTAGCGAATGACCTATGTGGAGCAGCAGGAACCTCCTGCCATTACGTGCGACGCATGTTCCAGGAATAATGAACAGGGAAGCAGACTTACTGTCCAGAGGGAATCCTCTGTACAGGGAGTGGAGACTCCACCCCCAAGTTATTATTCGGCCAGCCGCCGTAGATCTCTTCGCATGGCGCGAAGACGCACAATGTCCCGTTCTTCTCTCTGGTGGGCAACGATGCACCGTTGGGTGTGGACGCTCTGGCCCACGAGTGGCCAGACGTATTACTTTACACTTTCCCTCCATTGAGCCTGATCGAGCCAACACTACTAAGGGTTCAGGAACAAAAACATGTAATGATTCTGATCACGCCATACTGGCCGGGGAGACTTTGGGTGGCAGAGATTGCGCAACTGCTCTACGACTAGCCATGGCCGTTACCAGCGCACAGGGATCGTGAGAGGCTAAATCTGGATGCAGCTGGGATACCTCCAAAAGTGATTGAGACAATTCAGAATGCGAGGGCTGCCTCAACGTGCTCTTTATATTATCTCAAATGGAAAAAGTAACTTTTAGAACTAACCCTGTGTTTGTACCCAAAGTGTTTGAATCAGTGAACCTGCCAGCTCTTCATCCACCACCCTTTGCATCCCCAGAGGAGGAGACATTGCACACTTTATGTCCTGTTCATACTCTGCATATGTACGTTCAGAGAAAACATACACTTCGTAAGAGCAATCAGCTGTTTGTCTGTGGGCTGATTCTTACAGAGGAAGACCTATCTCCCGTCAACGCCTTTCCCATTGGGTGGTGGAGGCTATCGTATTATGTTACAATAATTCGAATTTGGAGCCCCCAATAGGACTACAAGCAAACTCTACTAGAGGTATGGCTTGTTCCTGGGCTCTGTTTAGAGGCATCTCTATTCAGGATATTTGCGTGGCAGCCAGCTGGTCTTCTCCGCACACATTTGCTCGTTTTTATAGAGTGGATGTGACAGAGCCCTCTCTGGCCAATTCAATTCTAGAAGTGAGTAGTCAGGTTGTAAAATGCAATTTTATTAAAGGGTGAATTCCTCATATTATTGTTTTTTCACCTCCGTCAGGAGCTATGATTCAGATAATTACTCAGCCTTTCTTAGTCTGCTTCGTCAGCATATCGGCAATACCGGAGTTGTCTATATCCCATAGTGAGATACCGAACGAATGTTAGAAAGAGAACGTTAGGTTACTAAAGTAACCCCGGTTCTCTGATAACATGAAGTAAGGTATCTCACAAACTTTGCCCTCCTTGCCTGTTTTGCATGGAGAAGAGATATGCGAGAATGACGAAATGGCAGGTAGCTGCGGTTTATATACAGGGAGCAGGACTCCCTGATCGCTGCAGCGATTGGTCTGCCATGGTTGGCAGACGTGGTGTTATTGGTGCTTCCGCGATTGGTCACGCCTGAGGTGGTCCCATAGTGAGATACCTCACTTCATGTTATCAGAGAACTGGGGTTACGTTAGTAACCTAACATTATGGTCTGGTTTAGATATCCAAAAACCAAAATTTTTAAATCAGCTTCAAGCAAAGTGAGATATTTCTGGCGCAATAAATCCACTCCACCTAATTGCTCATACTCCAAATTAAAGGATGTTTCATAGTAAAAAAAATTTAAAAATCAATTTTGTCTGATACAAATGCCCCAGAGCATGCTTTTAATGTGAAACTAGCCACAGCTAGACAGCATTTCTTATCAGACCTTAAATGGCAAAATTATAGAAAAGGTTATTTTTAGTCAGCTGAACAAATACTTAAACTCAAATGGATACCTGGACAATTTTCAATCTGGTTTCTGACCCCATCACAGCACAGAGACAGCACTCATTAAGATAATAAATGATATTCACTTAAATTCTGACTCTGGCAAAATATCAGTGCTGGTATTGCTAAATCTCATTGCTGCATTTGAAAATGCCGATCATAACATACTACTAGAGAGGCTGAAAAACTGGGTCTGGCTTTCTGGGATGGTACTCAAATGGTTCAGGTCATAGAAGGGAGAGTTAATAGTTAATTAATAGGATGTGCCAGAACTTTCTTCAGTTAAACAAGGAGAAGTTATTGCATTTGGAAACAAAGATAAAGTTTTCAAGGTGAATGCATACCTTGACTCTAGGGGTCACACAACTAAAAATCAAGTCAGGGATCTTGGTGTGATTCTGGAGACAGACCTCAGTTTCAGTAGTCATGTCAAAGCAGTAACTAAATCAGCATACTATAATCTAAAAAACATTTCAATAATTAGATGTTTTGTTTCCAGTCAAGACTTGGAGAAACTTGTTCATGCCTTTATCCCCAGCAGGGTGGACTATTGTGGGCTCCTCACCAGCCTTCCGAAAAAGACAATAAAACAGCTGCCGCTTATCCAGAACGCTGCTGCCAGGATTCTGACTAGAACCAGAAAATCTGAGCATATTACACCAGCCCTAAGGTCTTTACACTGGCTTCCAGTTACAATTAGGATTGATTTTAAAGTAATTTTACTAAATAAATCACTCAATGACGTAGGATCGAAATATATTGCAGACATGTTCACTGAATATAAACATAAAAAGGCACTAAGATCATTAGGATCGAGTCAGTTAGAAATACCAAGGGTTCACACAAAACAAGGGGAATCCGCCTTTAGTTGCTATGCCACCCGCAGCTGGAATCAGCTTCCAGAAGAGATCAGATGTGCTAAAACACTAGTTACATTTAAATCTAGACTCAAAACCCATCTGTTTAGCTTTGCATTTATTGAGCACTGTGGAATGTCCGAACCGATTGCACTGTATGTAAAATAGTGCTGTCAATCGATTTAAAAAAAATAACTAATTAATCGCACAATTTTTTAAAATTAATCGCGATTAATCGCAATTAAAAGACTGAAACTTTTTGGATATGTAAATGTAAAATGTAAATAATTAATGTAAACTCAAGACAAAGAAACCTATTTAAATTCAAAATATGATTGTTTATTGGAATTTTTGTTTAACTTGTAACACAGATTTTCTCATGTAAACAACATACCTGCAATAAACCATCAATATCCTCCAAATTAACTGTTGGCTTGAAAGCCATATTTATTACAGAAATAAAAACACAGGCATGTAAGTACCATTTGAATTTCAAAACAATCAATGCCAATAAAAAACAAAAATGATTTCCATGTTGAATTCTAAGTGGACTGCAAAAAAATTCCAAAGTATAGTCATTGCCAGTGCTTTAAGTGGGCCAGTACGCACCGGTACTCAGTACCGCCACTTCCAAATATAGCTCTTGAGCATACCGCCACCTCTCCGTGTGCCCAGAATGTGCTTGTAGCGTACCGGTACGCTCATTTGGACATCTGTTTTAATAGAGGTTTTAATCTTTTACCTGCACTGCCGATTTTCAGAGCGCCCTTCACAATGCAAGCTTCCTAATTCATCCCACCCAGAGCAGAAACTACATTACCCATTCACCCTTAAGTTACACAAGTGAATAGCGCATGTGTCGCTTTTCCCACTGTTAAGTGTCAACAACTCAACGTGGCCGGAGAAGGTGTGTGAAACTCGTTGTGAGTTATACTAAAGCAAAATCTTGAGTATTTATTGTCTGATAAACATTAAAAACTGTCTGCGGAGGTTGAGTCGTCCTGCAGCCCCCGCTGGCTGTTCATTGGCTGCAGCATCTTTTTTCTAAGTTCTAAAAAAATACCGTAGACGGCAAGGCACAAATTTAGATATTCATTTATCTAATTAATCTATAGCCTATGCACAAAGACAATATGATCTTTTTGTCCCCTTTTTGTTTCAAAGCTTGATGAAGAGAGAGAGGGCAAGTTGCTGCAGCTGCGAGGAGGACAGTGATGCACGCGTACAGGAGTGATTGACAGTTCGCGGCACTGTGTACAAAAAATACTCCGCTACACTATTATTTTGTTATTTTCGTTTAAGCTTATTAACGTTAGCGTTACAGAAAGGTCTGATTTACACACTGTTACAGTCATTGTTTTTTTTTATTTAAACAATGACGTTTGAGTTCATGATTTTAATGTTGCTGTTTCTTGTGGCAGACTAAATGAAGAGTAATGTTTCTTGTGGCAGACTGAAGTGTAAGTTTTATACTGAAACTTTCCTTCTAAAAGTCCTTCCTTGGTCTTATCCATATTTCTTTGCAAGTTGAACACACATAGGCCACAACTGGAAATAAAAAAAACTGCAACCGCGTTAATTGCGTTATTTTTTTTTAACGCGTTAAATATTTCAAATTAATCGAATGCGTTAACGCGCTAACTTTGACAGCACTAATGTAAAATCACTTTCTATTTTTAACTGTTTTAAATTCATTTTAAATAAGTCAATTTTTATACCCTTAATCCATCATACAAGCTAGTTTAATTTAAAAGTAAATATTAAGCTTTTATTTCAAGCTTATTAATATTTTACTCTTTCATACTCGTTTAATCTTGTAAATGTGTTTACATTCTTCATATTGTCCAATCTTTTGGTTAGGGTTATCATGAGAATAGAACCACAGTTGCAAGGCATGTGGCTGTTCATTACTGATGTCCCTCTTTTTAATGTGCATGTGCTCCATTAACTCAGGATCAAGCCTGAGTTGACAGAGAGAAAGTTTATGATCAGCTTCATGGTACCAACAAAGCTGGAGTGGACTGGTTTGGTTTTGTTAACTGAAAACTAATCCTATAACCCCGATTTTGTTCAGACACCATTATGATACAGGCTTCTGGGGTGTATACCAGAAAGCGGGTTTTGTTGGAAACAGAGTTTTTTAACCCCAGAAAAGGGAAACTCAGGTTTTTCAGTTCCAGTAAAAGACAAAACTAAACCTTTCTGTAACTTGACCTAGTAATTTACTGTGAACTTAATGTGGTTGGGGCCTGTACCATGATTGTGGATGAACTGAGTGTTACAGGATTAGTTTTTAGCTGACAAAACTAAACCTATGCAATCAGGCTTAATTGTAACTATGAAGTAGATCATCAACTTTCTCTGTCAACTAGGGCTTTGATCCATAAGCTATGATTACTCCATGGGCATGTGCACATAAAAGAGTGACGTCGACAACGAAAAACCAATTGCGTTCAATATGGAAAGAGTAAGAGCAGTATATTTTTTCACAGAGGAGCAAGAAATAATTATTCAAAAATACAGTATAATATAATATAAACATGTCTTTCAAGCACGCAGTAATACTGTCTCTGCTGCCAAAGCAAGAGATGACTGTTAGAAAAAAGATTGCTGATTGTGTTAATGCACAAGTTAAACAAATACTTTCAATAGGCTATTGATTAAAAATGTGTATGATGTATGCGTGTATGTGTCTCTATGATGGTTACCCTTTACAATAAGGTTGTATTTGTTTAGAGAACTTAATGAATTAACTAACATAAATTAACAATGAACAATAGTTCCTCTTCAGGAACTCGAGCTGCGTCGAATGCTTTGGGGAAATGCCTTTGGCAAGATCAACTCTGAATATTACATGCAATCTGTCCAATGTAAGGGCGTGACATCACGTGCGGGTTGACGTAGTGACCAGGAAGCTATAAAGGCACGTGCCACGCAGTTGACAGGTGTTTTCTCTGGGCCAAGGCTCATTTAAAATGGACTGTGGCAAAGTGAAAAACTGTTCTGTGGTCAGACGAATCAAAATTTGAAATTATTTTTGGAAAACTGGGACACCATGTCATCCGGACTAAAGAGGACAAGGACAACTCAAATTGTTATCAGTGCTCAGTTCAGAAGCCTGCATCTCTGATGGTATAGGGTTGCATGAGTGCATGTGGCATGAGCAGCTTATACATCTGGGAAGGCACCATCAAGGCTGAAAGGTATATCCAAGCTCTAGAACAACATATGCTCCCATCCAGATGTCGTCTCTTTCAGGGAAGAACTTGCATTTTCCAACATGACACTGCCAGAACACATACTGCATCAATAACATCATGGCTGTGTAGAAGTATCCAGGTACTGAAATGGCCAGTCTGCAGTCCAGATCTTTCACCCATAGAAAACATTTGGCACATCATAAAGAGGAAGATGCGACAAAGAAGACCTAAGACAGACTCTTGCCACATGTAGAGTTTATCTATCTCTGTCGCTGATGAGGGATTCACATGTGATAAATGCTAGAAATTAAAAAATAGATGCAATATGGATAAACAAATGATAAAGCTTGGCTTATTGAATTTCAGATCTCTTTCTTCGAAAACATTTTTTGTAAATAATATGATCACTGATCATAATCTAGATGTGTTCTGTTTGTCAGAAACCTGGCTAAAACCTGATGATTACATTAATTTAAATGAGTCCACCCCCCAAGATTACTGTTATAAACATGAGCTGCGTCTAAAAGGCAAAGGGGGAGGTGTTGCTTCAATTTATAACAACGCTTTCAGGATTTCTCAGAGGGCAGACTTCAAGTATAACTCGTTTGAAGTAATGGTGCTTCATATAACATTATCCAGAGAAACAAATGTTAATGATAAATCCCCTGTGATGTTTGTACTGGCTACTGTATACAGGCCACCAGGGCATCATACAGACTTTATTAAAGAGTTTGATGATTTTACATCCAAGTTAGTTCTTGTTGCAGATAAAGTTTTAATAGTTGGTGATTTTAATATCCATGTTGATAATGAAAAAGATGCACTGGGATCAGCATTTATAGACATTCTGCACTCTATTGGGGTTAGACAACACATTTCAGGACCTACTTATTGTTGAAATCATACTCTAGATTTAATACTTGCATATTAAATTGATGTTGATAGTGTTGAAATTATGCAGCCAAGTGATGATATCTCAGATCATTATTTAGTTTTGTGCAAACTTCATATAGCCAAAATTGAAAATTCTACTTCTTGTTACAAGTATGGTAGAACCATCACTTCTACCACAAAAGACTGCTTTGTAAGTTATCTTCCTGATGTATCCAAATTCCTTAGTATATCCAAAACCTCAGAACAACTTGATGTAACAGAAACTATGGACTCTCTCTTTTCTAGCATTTTAAATACAGTTACTCCATTCTGACACCATGGTACAATGAGCATACTCGCACCCTAAAGAGAGCAGCCTGAAAAATGGAGCGCAGCTGAAGGAAAACAAAACTAGAGGTATTTCGTATTGCTTGGTGGGAAAGTAACCTATCCTACAGAAAAGCATTAAAAACTTCTAGATCCGATTACTTCTCTTTTAGAAGAAAACAAACATAACCCCAGGTATTTATTCAATACAGTGGCTAAATTAATGAAAAATAAAGCCTCAACAAGTGTTGACTTTTTCCAACACCACAGCAGTAATGACTTTATGAACTACTTTACTTCTAAAATCAATACTATTAGAGATAAAATTGTAACCATTCAAAAAACCACAACTTGACCCCAAAGAACTAGTTAATTATAGATCTCGAATCTCCCTTTTCTGTCCAAGATACTAGAAAAGGTAGTATTCTAACAACTATATTCCTTCTTAGAAAAAAATGGTATCTGTGAGGATTTCCAGTCAGGATTTAGACCGTATCATAGTACTAAGACTGCTCTCCTTAGAGTTACAAATTACCTGCTCCTATCATCTGATCGTGGTTGTATCTCTCTATTATTATCAGGTGTTCCTGTAGCTCAACTGGTAGAGCGTTGCGTTAGCAAGCAAGCTAGCACAAGGTTGGGGGTTCGATTCCCAAGATACATACTTCCGGTGGCGCAGCTCTGCAGCGACTCGGGCTCATGCTACTGTTTGTTTTAACGTTTTTGTTTGTTTGTTTGTTTGCTTTTAGTATAAAGACTTTGATAAAAAAAGAATAGTATAAAGACTTTGAAGTTTGAGTCTGGACGGTAAAGTTATGGTTAAAGGGCTAAATACGATACAAGGTGTTTGCGACTCATACTAATACTAACGTCGGCTTCGTGACCTGAACAATGGCTTCATGTCTGCTCCTCCTGCTTCTGACTCTGATCATTGGGGAAATGTTTATTTCATGTTACGCATTGGACCCATGCCTACAGCGGCAACAAAATCAAAGACTGGTATATTCCAGGAGTGCATTGTTGTTTCTCAGGTATTATCACTATGCAGCACCAGATCATCTACCAGCAGCTATACGTGCACCAGATACCAGGACCCGGCTGCGGCGTAAGCGAGGGAGATGGGGGGGCGTTCGGGAGCATCTCCGCCGACGAGCCAGCAAACCGCTGCTGCCCTCAATGATCCTGAGCAACGTGAGGTCGTTGGCGCCAAAAAATGGACGAACTCCGTGCTATTACGAAGACCTGCTTTGAATATCGTGAGTCTAATCTTACGGTGTTTACAGAGAGCTGGCTTCATGAGGGAATTCCGGACTCTTTACTTGAACTTGATGGATACATGTTGGTGCACGCAGATCGCTCTATTGAGTCAGGTAAAAAGAGCGGAGGAGGAGTTTGTATGTATATATGTGACAGATGGTGTAAACAATACACAGTAAGAGACAAGGTATGCACCCCTGATATTGAACTGCTATGTGTGTCACTCAGACCTCACTATTTGCAGAGAGAGTTCGGTTGTGTTATCATATGTGCAGTGTACATTCCACCTAGCGGCAACGCAGGTAAAGCTGCCGCGTGCATCGCTGAATGTGCACATGAGCAGCTTCAGCGCTCACCTAGAGCCCCTATTTTCTTTCTGGGTGATTTTAATCATTGCAAGCCAGAAACTGTATTAGCGGGCTTTGAACAATATGTGCGCTGTGACACCAGGAAAACAAAAATCTTGGACAAATGTTATGGCAGTGTCAAAAATGCATATGTAGCCAAGTCAAAGCCCCCTCTATCCAATTCGGACCATAATGTTATACATCTGATTCCTTCTTATAAGTCAGTTTTTAAGACATATAAACCAGAGTATAATATGGTTAAAGGTGCTGTAGGGAACTTTTGTAAAAATATATTTTTTTTACATATTTCTTAAACCTGTCATTATGTCCTGACAGTAGAATATGAGACAGATAATCTGTGAAAAAAATCAAGCTCCTCTGGCTCCTCCCAGTGGTCCTATTGCCATTTGCAGAAAGTCAGCCGCTCCCGGTAAAAAACAACCAATCAGAGCTGCGGTCCGTAACTTTGTTTGTGTTCAAAATGTAGAAAAATGAACATAATAAGCGAGTACACCATGAATCCATTTTCCAAACCGTGTTTTTAGCCTGTCCTGAATCACTAGGGTGCACCTATAATAAGTGTTTATATTCGGACTATTTTAGATTGCTTCGGGGGTACCGCGGCGGAGTAACCCAGTACCTTTGTGATTCTTCATAGACATAAACAGAGAGAAGTAGTTCCGGCTACGATGTTCTTCCGCAAGACGCAAGCAGTTCTGTTTATTAACTGCTAGAGCGTCAAAAGTTCCCTACTGCAGCTTTAATATATGGACAGAAGATTCTCTGGAAACACTTAAGGACTGTTTTTTGTGTACAGATTGGTCCATATTTCATCAATTAGAGCTTGACGAGGCGACTGGCACAATACGTGATTATATTAACTTTTGTGTAGATAATGTTGTAGAAAAAAAGGATGTGGTTGTCTATCCTAACAACAAGCCATATATTACAAAGGACATCAAAAAGTGCATAAATAATAAAAAGCTGGCATTTAGAAACAGGGATAAGGTAGGACTTTTAGTGGCACAGAAAGAGTTAAAATATCATTTGAAAAAAAGCAAAGGAACAGCACACGCAAGACATGGAACACAGTTTTTATACTTCTAACACCAGGAAACTTTGGGATACAATGAAATTGGTTACTAACATGAACCCTGCTAAGAAACATATTACAACCTTAGACAACCTACAAAGAGCAAATGAGCTAAATGAGTTTTATTTGAGATTAGAGCAAATGACTTTGAGCAATGTCATAATATATTACAATCATTGCCTGATACCAAAAATACCCCCTGGGTAGAAGTAGATCCAGGTGATGTGCAGCATCTTTTCAGGTGCTTGCGCACCAACAAAGCTACTGGGTCAGATGGATTACCAGCTTTCTTGTTAAAAAAACTGTGCTGAAGAGCTTGCAATGGCATGGTTTCCCTTATTCCAGCGACCTCTTGATACCCCTACTGTGCCAGCTCTGTGGAAAAAGTAATATATAACACCAATTCCAAAAAAACCTGGTGCGTCGTCAAATAATGACCTTCGTCCAGTGGCTTTGACTTCTAATGTCGGGAAGTGTTTTGAGAAATTGGTAATCTCACTACTGGAAAAAGAAGTAGAGCCACTATTAGACACCTGTCAGTTTGCCTATAGGCAGAATAGAAGTACTGAGGATGCTGCTCTTAACATTGTTAATCTTGTCTCTAAGCATCTTGAGAACACTAAAGCCTATGCTCGTATTTTATTTGTGGATTTTAGTTCAGCATTTAATACAGTGCAGACACATCTGCTTTTAGAGAAGCTGTATGGCATGGGTGTCAGTACTTATTTAATTAAATGGTTTTATTCTTTTGTAAGTAACAGAACGTACTCGGTTACTAACGTAACCTCGGTTCCCTGAAATACGGGAACGAGTACTGCGTCGATATGGGAAAAACCCCTTTTTTCTCCTGAACTGAAGCCTTATTCAATCACGCAGTGAAACTGCACAGCCATTGGATCGTGCAGTGTTATTAAAACAAACCAATGGCTTGGCAGCGGTGCTGCACGAACCTATGGCAGCGAAGCCCGCCAAAGCCCGCCGAAATGGGCGGGGAATCTGGCTATATATTGGCCGCTTCGCCACAGGAATTCAGGTTACTTCGACTGAAGCGACGACTGAGTTGTGCAGCCTTTTTAGCATGGCAAGGAACGCAGTACTCGTTCCCATATTTCAGGGAACCGAGGTTACGTTAGTAACCGAGTACGTTCCCTTTCAATACTTCACTCGTACTGCGTCGAAGACGCATATGGGAACCCAGTTCAATCACGCCATGCTAAGAAGGGAGGACAACCAACGCAATCACACTTGATTTGTTAAACCAAGATATGACAATAGCAACTAGGGGCAGAATAAGCTCAATGAGGTTAGGTCTGGCCTAGCCTGATCATCCCGTGTTCGTATCGCTTCAGTACCCAAGGGACCGAGTGCATACGAGTAGAGTTTGAGCCTTGGGCAAGAATATCCAAGAGCATGCAAATGAGGAACAAGAAGGTGACCTTCACACAGAAAGTACCCTAGCATGAAGCGCCGGGACGTCTAGATTGTAAAATCTAGCAAATGTGGACGGCGAGCTCCAGCCAGCCGCCTCACAAATTTCTGCGATAGTCACACCACTAGACCATGCCCAAGACGAAGACACTGCTCTCTTCGAATGGGCTCTTACTCCAATTGGGCTTTGCAGGCCCAGAGAAGAGTAGGCTAGCTGGATTGCATCAACAATCCACCTTGAAAGTCTTTGCTTAGAGACCGGTAACCCTCTGGTGCCGTTTCCAAAGCATATGAAGAGCTGTTCTGATCGTCTTATTGGCGCAGAACGCTCTATATAGACTTTTAGAGCCCTCACTGGGCAAAGTAGATTCAGCCCTGGATCCTCCTCTGTGTTTTGTAACGCAGAGAGGGTGACCACTTGTGCTCTAAAAAAAAATGACAGTATCACTGATACGTCACAAGAGGTCGGGTTTTCACCATGGTCTGAGCACCATGTGGAGAACACAGACCATTTGGAGGCATAGAGGCGTCGTGTAGACGGAGCTCTAGCCTGTGAAATTGTTTCTAGCACAATTTCACCGTCGAGCGACCAAAGGTGCAGAGACCACTTCTCTGGGTGTGGATGCCAAATCGTCCCGTCCGCCTGAGAAAGGAGGTCCCGTCTCAGGGGAACGGGCCATGGGGCTGCAGTCAGCATCTGCGACAGGTCGGCTAACCAGTGCTGATTTTCCCAGAATGGAGCTACAAGCATCTCTGGTCCCTGACCCGCCTGATTACTTGGGGAATCAGAGGAACCGGAGGAAAAGCACAAAGAAGACGGTTGGGCCAGCCCTGGGACAACGCGTCCTCGATCTTGGAAAAATATATTGGGCAGTGAGAGTTGTCTTTTGAGTCAAAGAGGTCTATTTCCGCTCTGCCAAAGACCTCCCATATCTTCTGAACCATCTGCTGGTGGAGTCTTTTTGCTTTATATACAAATGACTGCAGGAGCACATATACTAATAATTATATAATGAAATATGCTGATGATACTGTCATTTTAAGTCTCTTACAAAAAGGCATGGACCTGTTAGCTTACCACAGTGAAATATATAATTTTACTCAGTGGTGTGACAAGAACTGTCTTGTGTTAAATGTAAATAAGACACAAGAAATGGTCCTTGACCCAAGAAGTGTATCTGAACATAAGCCTGTGATTATTAAAGACACAGATATACAACAAGTGACATCTTACAGATACCTGGGGTTTTATATGGACAATGTTCTTTGTTGGAAAACACACATTGACAGTCTGTGCACACAACTACAACAGAGGATTTATTTTTTAAGAAGGCTGAGACTGTATGGGGTGGGTAGCAATATCTTGCATATTTTTTACCAGGCCACGCTTGAAAGTCTTATTCGCTACGGAATTACAGTCTGGTTCGGAAACCTGTCTGTTCAACTGAAAAACAAATTGGCTCATATCCACAAAACAGCTATGAGAATTATAGGAATAAAACAATATGAGCCTATACAGACTCTATATAAACAAGCAACAATGAGAAGAGCAATAAGTGTCAGTACTGACGCCAAACATCCTCTTTTTAGCAAATACCAGGCACTGCCATCAGGAAAGAGACTAAGAATGCCAATGTGTAAAACTAAAAGACTGAAGCTTTCATTTGTTCCTGCCTCGATAAAAATGCTGAATTCCACCAAAAATAATGCTCATTTAACATATTAGAACCTTATACATTGTATTTTATTCTGTTTTTATTGTTTTTATTATTGTCTGTTCAGAGAACAACACTGTAGCACTTTGCCCAAGACAAATTTCCCTTCGGGGACAAATAAAGTTTATCCTTTATCCTTATCCTTATCCTTCCCCAGGAACACATGATAGGTAAAAATTGATAGCCTGAATGCACTGTAAGTCGCTTTGGATAAAAGCGTCTGCTAAATGCATAAATGTAATGTAAATGTATTCGTTCTATTGGATCTTAGTGATGGGTAAGACACAATTTACCACAACATTCTTTTGCATAGACTTGAACACTTTGTTGGCATTAATGGAATTGTATTAGAATGGTTAAAATCTTACTTATATGACCGCCATCAATTCATAGCAGTGAATGAAGAGGTATCATATCGATCACAGGTGCAGTATGGAGTACCTCAAGGCTCAGTACTAGGGCCACTACTCTTCACGCTTTACATGTTACCCTTGGGAGATATCATCAGGAAACATGGTGTTAGCTTTCATGCTAACTGTTATGCTGATGATACTCAGCTCTATATTTCTTTGCGGCCCGGCGAAATACACCAATAAAAAAAACTAATGGAATGCATAGTCGATATAAAAAACTGGATGACGAGTAATTTCTTACTGCTAAATTCTGAAAAAAAAACAGAGGTGTTAATTTTAGGTCCTAAAAACTCTGCATGTAATAACCAAGAGCACTGTCTAAGACTTGATGGCTGCTCTGTCAATTCTTCGTCATCAGTTAGGAACCTAAGTGTGCTATTTGATAGCAATCTTTCCTTAGAAAGTCACGTTTCTAGCATTTGTAAAACTGCATTTTTCCATCTCAAAAATATATATAAATTACAGCCTATGCTCTCAGTGTCAGATGCAGACATTTTAATCCATGCATTTATGACCTTAAGGTTAGATTTTTGTAATGCTTTATTGGGTGGTTATTCTGCATGCTTAGTAGACAAACTACAGTTAGTCCAAAATGCAGCAGCAAGAGTTCTTAATAGAACCAGGAAGCAGGGAGGTCGTTAGGCCTATTTTGGGGGTGGGGGCTGAAGCCACCCCAAAATGTTCCTAAGTCCCCTAAAGGATAATACAAACAACAGTCAATAATATTAGATTTATCAATAACCGTATACGAACAATAGGCAAAAAGTGGGAAGTTGGACAGTAGTACAAAGAGTAGTTGTGCTATCAAGATGATGTCTCGTTGTATTGGTTTGAACTGGCAGTTTTTTTTTTTTTTTTTTTTTTTTGGAGCGTTGCAGTCCGGAGCACTGCAAGTAACTGGAGGATTCATCTCGTCGTTACTCTAGTTTGGTCTGAACTCGCCATACACTAGTGGTGCGCGGGTCGTCTCATAACCCGCGGACTCTGGGTTGGGGCGGGGAGGGTAAAGAAATTGTCACTTTATTTGCGGGGTGGGTCATTTAAAAAAAAAAAAAATCCATATATGTTGTAGTGTTGGGCGATATTGTTTTGTGGATTTTTCAAATCAAATCAGATCGACGATACACAATATTATCATGGAGCAAGAGAGAGACTCTTTGTCCTTGTCATAGCATAACTATTTGGTGTTATGCTATGACAGGTTCCAGAGAGAGAACCTATGGAATCACCAATAAAAATACTTTCAAACATAATGATAAACTAACGTTAAATATAAACATACTGTATTTAAAACAGCTAGTTCATATATAGTCAGACGCACTGTCGTATCAGGTGTCCTGTGACATATTTGCCGCATCTGCGCACGGAAATTTTCAGTCTAAATGTCCTGAAAAATCAGTCAATGGTGAAAATCAATAGTAGATTTCATTTAAAGTCCAACAGTTTAACACTGATATTGGACATAAACACTTTCAATATAAAGTAGGCTATTCAAAACGGGTAAGTTCATATTTTTAGAGTAAAGTTGAATGGAACTGAGTCATCAGTCATACACCACCCCTGACCGTGCGCCTCATGACAAGACTGACGCACCGCCACAGAAACAAGAATGAGATGCATGCTAACATAACTGTGGCATTAAACTCAGTTGGCGAGGGCTTGTTTAAAATATTGCACATATATAGGCCGTTCAGATTACATGTTAAAGTGCAATGAAATACCTTATATCTGCAGACGATCGTACAATTGCAATCAAAATTACTCAACCCCTCAGAGACTTCAGTACTTTACAAATACAAGCTTTTCTGAAGATCCAGGAAAAAATAAAAATTGCATTTGCATTTTACATACCTTGTCTCAGAGGACCATCAGGACAAGACCACAGGAAACAGATGATTCTTCTGCACAAACTGACTTTGCTTCAGCCTGGAATTGAACTACTGGTTTCGTCTGGTCAGAGGCCCCCCAACTGAGCCTGGTTTCTCCCAAGGTTTCTTTCTCCATTCTGTCACCGATGGAGTTTCGGTTCCTTGCCGCTGTCGCCTCTGGCTTGCTTAGTTGTGGTCACTTCATCTACAGCGATATCATTGACTTGATTGCAAATAAATGAACATACACTATTTAAACTGAACAGAGATGACATAACTGAATTCAATGATGAACTGCCTTCAACTATCATTTTGCATTATTGAGACACTGTTTTCCAAATGAATGTTGTTCAGTGCTTTGACGCAATGTATTTTGTTTAAAGCCCTATATAAATAAAGGTGATTGATTGATTGATTGATTGATTGATATTAAAAGTGATATTGTCAATATATAATGCAATATTTTTGAGTTATAAGATTTTTTAATAATACTGCTATGTCATATTTATTCAACCCCTATTCAACATTGTTGTTTTTAAATCATTTATTTGCATGGTGGGGAATGAAACAGTCTCAAAACACAATTAAGCCTTTAGATACTCATAGTGTAATGTACAGCCAAAGACTTGCAAGATGACCCGATGAAAGGAGGGAAACCATTTCAATGCAGCGTGTAAGAAGATCTCTAGACAAGTATTGCCTTCATGTTGAGACATCTTGCAGAATACCACTCTTGATCAAGAAGAACAAAAGGCAGACTTGAACTTGATACAATTTATTTGTGTAGACCTGTGGCGCTCTGGAGGAATGTTTTATGGGGTGATGTGACCAAACTGCAACTTTTTGGACCCATGGATCAGCGGTATGTCTGCTGTAAAACAGGCAAAGCTCATAAGCAGAAAAACACCGTCTCCATCGTCAAACTTGGAGGTGGATCAGTCCTGTTATGGGGTTTCTTTACTGTAGCAGGAAGTGGAAATCACGACTGTATGAAGGAAATCATGGATTATTTGAAGTATCAGGCCATTTTGACAAGAATTGTGATGCCTTTGTTGCAAAGACTGAAGCTGATGATCAATGGACTTTCATCCCAAAGTACACATCCAAATCTACTACTGCTCAGGTTCAGGGATCAGTCATAGAATGTACTTGAGTGACCTTTTCAGTCTCCAGGCTTAATTCTCATTGCAAATATCTGGTTGAATTTAAAGAAAGCAGTGGCAATGTGAAAACCAAAGTTTATCAGTTATCTGGAATCTTTTTTCATGCGAGGAATGGGTCAAGACTGTAAAGATTCTGCACAAAGGGGGTTGAATAATTTTGAACATGAATGTTTAGAGCCAGTTTGAATTTAACACACACACACACACACACACACACACGATGGAGAAACTGGGGATCACTGAAGAGAGGTAAGCATGAGTAAGCATGCAGGTTAGACCTTGTTGCAAAGAGACTGAACGCTGACTGGGTGCGTGTGTGGTATTTATGTGAAGTGGTGATTGCAGGTGGATGAGGAGCAAGTGGGAGTGATTATTACTCAGGTGAGGGAGTGAGCTGTGATTGGTTGGTGATGGAACCTGGCGTGTATGTTACGCTAGGTCTATAAGGATTGTTTTGTTTTCTTCTAACAATAAGCATTTGTTGGCAGATCTAGGCACTATGCATAGCCAAAGCTAAATTATTTCATTATATTTATTATATGTGCTAGCTATATTCTAATTATGGCTGAGACAATTATAATCGTAATTAATTGCATCCAAAATAATAGTTTGTGTGTTATCTATGTGTGTAATTATATATATATATATATATTAGTGCTGTCAATCGATTAAAAAAAATTAACTAATTAATCACACAATTTTTTAAAATTAATCGCGATTAATCGCAATTAAAAGACTGAAACTTTTTGGATATGTAAATATAAAATGTAAATAATTAATGTAAACTCAAGACAAAGAAACTATTTAAATTCAAAATATGATTGTTTATTGGAATTTTTGTTTAACTTGTAACACAGATTTTCTCATGTAAACAACATACCTGCAATAAACCATCAATATCCTCCAAATTAACTGTTGGTTTGAAAGCCATATTTATTACAGAAATAAAAACACAGGCATGTAAGTACCATTTGAATTTCAAAACAATCAATGCCAATAAAAAACAAAAATGATTTCCATGTTGAATTCTAAGTGGACTGCAAAAAAATTCCAAAGTATAGTCATTGCCAGTGCTTTAAGTGGGCCGGTATGCACCAGTACTCAGTACTGCCACTTCCAAATATAGCTCTTGAGCGTACCGCCACCTCTCCGTGCGCCCAGAAAGTGCTTGTAGCGTACCGGTACGCTCAATTGGACATCTGTTTTAATAGAGGTTTTAATCTTTTACCTGCACTGCCGATTTTCAGAGCGCACTTCACAATGCAAGCTTCCTAATTCATCCCACCCAGAGCAGAAACTACATTACCCATTCACCCTTAAGTTATACAAGTGAATAGCGCATGTGTCGCTTTTCCCACTGTTATAAGTGTCAACAACTCAACGTGGCCGGAGAAGGTGTGTTAAACTCGTTGTGAGTTATACTAAAGCAAAATCTTGAGTATTTATTGTCTGATAAACATTAAAAAATGTCTGCGGAGGTTGAGTCGTCCTGCAGCCCCCGCTGGCTGTTCATTGGCTGCAGCATCTTTTTTCTAAGTTCTAAAAAAATACCGTAGACGGCAAGGCACAAATTTAGATATTCATTTATCTAATTAATCTATAGCCTATGCACAAAGACAATATGATCTTTTTGTCCCCTTTTTGTTTTAAAGCTTGATGAAGAGAGAGAGCGCAAGTTGCTGCAGCTGAGGAGGACAGTGATGTCACGGTTGGGTTAAGGGAAAAACACAAGGAAAGGGTAAGATCCAATAGCAGGTAAGGTTTATTGCACAAACAGGTTAAATACAAAATAAAACTGTCTTGAGAGACAAACCAAACAAAAAGGGAACCGGATGAAACGGGGAACTCGGAAGAACGAGAAGGTAGAGGAAGTCTGGGGAAACGAGAGCATGAGACACATAGGGTAAGGACTCCATGATGACAACAGAGAAAGACAGCTCTATATAGGGAAACTAATGACAGAGTATTGTCAACACCTGTGCGATTCTAATTGGAGTGCAATTACTGTGAAGACACAACCAGACTAGCGGAATTAAAGTGCCTATGGTGAAGTGCCTAAGGGGAAGTGAGCTCACTAGGGAACACCCAGGAAAACAAAGACTGGCAGCGTGACATTACCCCCTCCCCTACGGAGCAGCTACCAGATGCTCCACCTAAACCCAGGAAAACCCCAACAGAAAAAGAGGCAGGAGGGAGGTGGAACGGCGGCGGACCAGGGGGAGGGACGGAGGGACAGAAAACAGGGACAGGAGCAACCAGGAGAAATGGAAAGGTGCAACACAAAACAAGGAGTCCAGGAGGGAGGCGGACAGGTGGAGGCTCAGGGGGAGGGAAGGAGGGCCAGACTAAACTAAAAGGAACAGACAGAAACAGAACTCAAAAAACACAAAACATAAGTCCATGAAGGACATGTTGAGGCGTCCACCAGGACGGAGCAGATGACCACCACAGCCGTGTGGTCAAGGCCAGAGCCCTCCAGGGCGGAGCGGAAGACCACCACGGCCTTGTGGTCAAAGTCAAAGCCCTCCAGGGCGGAGCGGAAGACCACCACGTTTTTGTGGTCGAGGCCGGAGTCCACCAGGGCGGAGCAGACGACCACCACGTCCTCGTGGTCACAGCCAGAGTCCCCCAGGGCGGAGCGGACGACCACCACGTCCTCGTGGTCACCGCCCGAGTCCCCCAGGGTGGAGCGGACGACCACCATGTCCTCGTGGTCACCGCCAGAGTCCCCCAGGGCGAAGTGGTCTCGGGCACTGCATCGGGAACGGCCTCCGGCACCGCATCGGGAAAGGTTTCGGGCCCCGCCTCGGTCTCCGGAACCGCAACGGACACCGCCTCGGCTTCGGGCCCCGCCTCGGCCTCCGGAACAGCATCGGGCACCGCCTCGGGCACCGCCTCGGCATCGGCCTCTGGAACGGTCTCGGGCACCGCCTCGGCCTCGGGAACAGCATCGGCCTCGGGAACAGCATCGGGCTCCGCCTCGGCATCGGGCACCGCATCGGCCTCTGGAACAGCATCGGGCACCGCGTCGGCCTCTGGAACGGCATTGGGCACCGCCTCGGCCTTGGGCACCGCCTCGGCATCGGGCACCGCCTCGGCATCGGCCTCTGGAACAGCCTCGGGCACCGCCTCGGGAACAGCATCGGCCTCTGGAACAGCATCGGGCACCGCCTCGGCATCGGGCACCGCATCGGCCTCTGGAACAGCATCGGGCACCGCCTCGGCATCGGGCACCGCATCGGCCTCTGGAACAGCATCGGGCACCGCCTCGGCATCGGGCACCGCATCGGCCTCTGGAACAGCATCGGGCACCGCCTCAGCATCGGGCACCGCCTCGGGAACCGCATCCGCATCGGGAACAGCCTCGGGCACCGCCTCGGGAACTGCATCGGGAACAGCATCGGCATCGGGCACCGCATCAGCATCGGGCACCGCCTCGGCAACAGCATCGGCCTCGGGAACAGCATCGGCCTCGACCTCTGGAACAGCATCGGGCTCCGCCTCGGCATCGGGCACCGCATCGGCCTCTGGAACAGCATCGGGCACCGCCTCGGCATCGGGCACCGCATCGGCCTCTGGAACAGCATCGGGCACCGCCTCGGCATCGGGCACCGCATCGGGCACCGCCTCGGGAACTGCATCGGCATCGGGAACTGCCTCGGGCACCGCCTCGGGAACTGCATCGGGAACAGCATCGGCATCGGCCTCTGGAACAGCATCGGGCTCCGCCTCGGCATCGGGCACCGCATCGGCATCGGGCACCGCCTCGGCATCGGGCACCGCCTCGGGAACTGCATCGGCATCGGGAACAGCATCGGGCTCCGCCTCGGCATCGGGCACCGCCTCGGGAACTGCATCGGCATCGGGAACCGCCTCGGGCACCGCCTCGGGAACAGCATCGGCCTCGGGAACAGCATCGGCCTCGGCATCGGGCACCGCCTCGGCATCGGGAACTGCATCGGGAACAGCATCGGGCTCCGCCTCGGCATCGGGCACCGCCTCGGCATCGGGCACCGCCTCGGCATCGGGCACCGCCTCGGCATCGGCCTCTGGAACAGCCTCGGGCACCGCCTCGGGAACAGCATCGGCCTCGGGAACAGCATCGGCCTCGACCTCTGGAACAGCATCGGGCTCCGCCTCGGCATCGGGCACCGCATCGGCCTCTGGAACAGCATCGGGCACCGCATCGGCCTCTGGAACAGCATCGGGCACCGCCTCGGCCTCTGGAACCGCCTCGGCATCGGGCACCGCCTCGGGAACTGCATCGGCATCGGGAACTGCCTCGGGCACCGCCTCGGGAACTGCATCGGGAACAGCATCGGCATCGGCCTCTGGAACAGCATCGGGCTCCGCCTCGGCATCGGGCACCGCATCGGCATCGGGCACCGCCTCGGCATCGGGCACCGCCTCGGGAACTGCATCGGCATCGGGAACAGCATCGGGCTCCGCCTCGGCATCGGGCACCGCCTCGGGAACTGCATCGGCATCGGGAACCGCCTCGGGAACTGCATCGGGATCGGGAACAGCATCGGGCTCCGCCTCGGCATCAGGCACCGCCTCGGCCTCGGGCACCGCCTCGGCATCGGGCACCGCCTCGGGAACTGCATCGGCATCGGGAACAGCATCGGGCTCCGCCTCGGCATCGGGCACCGCCTCGGCATCGGGCACCGCCTCGGGAACTGCATCAGGAACAGCATCGGCCTCGGGAACAGCATCGGGCTCCGCCTCGGCATCGGGCACCGCATCGGCATCGGGCACCGCCTCGGCATCGGGCACCGCCTCGGGAACTGCATCGGGAACAGCATCGGGCTCCGCCTCGGCATCGGGCACCGCATCGGCCTCTGGAACAGCATCGGGCACCGCCTCGGCATTGGGCACCACCTCGGGCACCGCCTCGGGAACAGCATCGGTATCGGCCTCTGGAACAGCATCGGGCACCGCCTCGGCATTGGGCACCACCTCGGCATTGGGCACCGCCTCGGCATCGGGCTCCGCCTCGGGAACTGCATCGGGCTCCGCCTCGGGAACTGCATCGGGCTCCGCCTCGGGAACTGCATCGGGCTCCGCCTCGGGAACTGCATCGGGCTCCGCCTCGGGAACAGCCTCGGCCTCTGGGACTTTCTCCAGGCCTTGAGGGACGGTCGACGCCTGTCTCCTCCTCCTCCGTCCTCCACGATGGCGAGTCGGCGGCACCTTGTCTGGAGACGCAGGCGTTGAGTCGTCCATCTTAAGCTGTGGCTCTGGGCTGGCGACAATCCTGTGCTGTGGTGCTAGGCTGGCGGCCATCTTGTGCTGTGGCGCTGGGATGGCGGCCATCTTGTGCTGTGGCGCTGGGCTGGCGGCCATCTTGTGCTGTGGCGCTGGGCTGGCGGCCATCTTGTGCGGTGGCGCTGGGCAGGTGGCAGTCTTGTCTGGAACTTCTGGTGTGGTTGTTGCATCCCACTGAGCACGATGGTGCAGGTATTTGGTAAACCCCCAAAAGTCCAGGATCTCTAACCCCTTCATCTCCCATTGAGGTAAAGGATCATCCAGGCAATTATTAAACAAATCTTTAAGTGCTGCATCATTGTAACCTAACCCGACTGCCAAAGTCCAAAACAATTGCGCCAGGCCACCCACCTCGCTTCCCTTTTGATGAAGGGTGGTTAAGTTCCGGAATCTCCTCCTCCGTTCCTCCATGGTGGCTGGGGAACAGATTTGAAATCTCACACCGCTGGATCTAGGCATGATGGAGTCCTTCTGTCACGGTTGGGTTAAGGGAAAAACACAAGGAAAGGGTAAGATCCAATAGCAGGTAAGGTTTATTGCACAAACAGGTTAAATACAAAATAAAACTGTCTTGAGAGACAAACCAAACAAAAAGGGAACCGGATGAAACGGGGAACTCGGAAGAACGAGAAGGTAGAGGAAGTCTGGGGAAACGAGAGCATGAGACACATAGGGTAAGGACTCCATGATGACAACAGAGAAAGACAGCTCTATATAGGGAAACTAATGACAGAGTATTGTCAACACCTGTGCGATTCTAATTGGAGTGCAATTACTGTGAAGACACAACCAGACTAGCGGAATTAAAGTGCCTATGGTGAAGTGCCTAAGGGGAAGTGAGCTCACTAGGGAACACCCAGGAAAACAAAGACTGGCAGCGTGACAAGTGATGCACGCGTACAGGAGTGACTGACAGTTCGCGGCACTGTGTACACAAAATACTCCGCTACACAATTATTTAGTTATTTCCGTTTAAGCATTTGGCATAAGGTGTACATTTATTGCAAACAAAACAGTTACTGGGGAAAAGCAATTACTGGCAGATACAAATAAAAGCAAGTACAGAAACAATCACATCTTTGCTTTATGTAACAGGACTTTCCCAACAGGGATCAATAGCCTGATTCTGATTACCAGGCTATACAGTATGTGTAAGAAATATTTATATCTTTGCTTAATGTAAAACAAAAATAATTATTACTGTTACAAAAAGAACTTCCCAACAGGGATCAATAGTCTCTGATTCTGATTACCAGGCTTCAGAATAGCTTTATTCGCCTGTTGCTATGTTTTTTGGCAAACACATCCACAAAGCCATCAAGATTTATGGCCCTAGCCCTTCTTGATTCTACACTCAGCACACCCAAATTGCTTAAACGCTCATCAGTCATGGTACTTCTCAAGGCAGTTTTGATTAACTTTAGCTTAGAAAAACTGCGCTCACAGGATGCAGTGCTCACGGGTAGTGCAAGTGCAATTTTGCATAGTTTAAACATTTGGTGGAAGACCACCTTAAATGGCTCCAGAAAGACAGTGAGCTCTATTAATGTCTTTGGTGTTTCCTGACCACTACTTTGCTTCCTCTCAAGAATGCGCTTAAGCTGAGGGATCTCATATTGTAGATCCTCAGTACTGCAGTTGTATTGTGAGGTAAATGGAAACACTACATCTTTCTCACAAAATATGGCACTGCACGGATTCAAGGCCTGTATCCCTTTCATTATGACACAATTTTCTTTAGAAAATCTTCTCTTCACCTCAGAGAGAAGCAGATCAATAACTGGAATGAATGAACTTGTCCGAAAGGACTCTTTATCTGTTCTCTCATGTCTTTGAACTATTGGAGTGAACAAATAATGCTCTTCAAGCTAAGAGCTTGGTCTGACCTGACGACCTGAAGGTGTGGGACTGATGTTGCATTGCTCAGTAAGAGTTAAAGTATTGTCTCAGATGTCATTTAAGAGAGAGCCCTCTTGTTGAGAGTCAACAAGTGTGACAGCTGTGCCCAAATCAAGTTGTGGGGACTGTAAAATATCTGACAGATTTTTTATCTCACCAAGAACACTGGTGAATGTGACAAGGAGGCTAACAAACTTGAGATCGATTTGTGCTAATAAACCTCTTGCCTCTACAGCTCTGTCACCATTTTGCTCTTCTGATATTTCTTTTAGTAGACGAATGATGGCTGACAGTCTGTCTCTCACTGTCTTGCAAGCATTATACCTACATCCCCACCGTGTCTCTATCAGTCTTTGTAACTCTCTTGGGGCCCCCTGAAACATCTCCCTCTGTACCTCAAGCCATCTTTGGTGCACATATGACCCTGACAAAAAAACATAGTTTCTGCAAAAGAGAAAAGAAGCAATTTGCTTCAGGGATGCATTTCACACTGTCAAGTAATACTAAATTTAAACAATGTGCATTGCAGTGCACATAAAAAGCTAATGGGGCCTCTGATTTTATGCATGCTTGCACACCTGTGTGTTTTCTGCTCATGACTGAGGCTCCGTCATATGCTTGCCCTACAAGGTGGTTTTTATGTAGTGAAGACCATGCTTCTGCAAAATTTTAATTATTTTCTGTGAAAGTGCTGCAGCATCAAGGCGCTGTGCTGCCTCAAAGGCAAGGAAGCTCTCACATACTGACCCATTGTAATAGTATCTTATTACAAAGGACATCTGTTCTTTTTTGCTTAGGTCTTTAGTCTCATCAACCAAAATGCTGAAAGCCTAACTTTGGGAAACTTCACCAATTACTGTACTGAAGTGCGGACCATTTCAGCTAGACAATCAATTATTTCATTTTGTGTGTCATGCCCAAGATATGTTGCATTTCTTTGACTTGTCATTTTTCTTTTGACTGTGGGATTGTGTTTGGCTATAGCAGTTCCATAATAGCGAGAAGGTTTCCTTTATTCTCACCTTCTGATTCTTTATGTGCTCTCTGTGCTATGTTCTGTGTAGCTGTGAGAAGCAGGGTTTCTCCAACAACTTTAATGTACTCCCTATTTTCCTTCACTAATTTATTGTATTCCGCATTTAAGGAGGCTGAGAGAGAGGATGTGCTTGCCGTGGATTTTTCATACTCTGCCCATGCTAACATTGCATTAGTATGTGCTTCAGATTTGGCATGACCTAAAAGTCCCCCATCTTTGAAGGTTGCCTTTTTCCAATGTTTAAACCCCTCTTCAGATGTAAATACTGAATCACCTGAGGAGGGGAGACTGAAGTGCCGACAGGCATAACAGTAGGCAGAGTCTTTACTCTGAGAGTATTCCGGCCAATTATGTGTGTTGTACCAGTCTTTAGAGAAGCATCGTCTTCTGTCTCCTTGATAGGTACGAGGGAAGATTTTCAGATGTGGCTGCTTGGGCTGCTCTGCTCTTGACTGGGAGATATCTATAATGGAACGAGGCAAAATCAGTTATTCTGATATTAAAATAATAATGATAATAATTATAATAATAACAATAATAATATTAAGCCCCTCTCATAATTATCCATCATAGCTGTAATAATGACCTATAGGCATTTCTATCCAGACTAATAAAACTCAACTACTAATAAACATGAATCAAAACGCTTTAAGTGATTATGTCATGAGTTGTATTTTAATGGAAACACACTAAACAAAACATACATTTCTCCAGATGATGTTACTATCTAGGCTAGCCATCAATTTCATTATTAGGGCCACGTGATCGTTTCTTCACCTGTTGGTCCAGGAACACGTCTAACACCTGCTTTTGCCGTGTCCTGCCACGCTTCTGTGACCAATGGTGCAGACTGTCTCTGGGCTGCTGCTGTCTGTTTTTCCTCATCATTGTGTTCTGTCATTAATGCTGGCTGTGTATCCTTGTCATGCTGCTCTGTCTGTTCCTCTCCTCCATCCTCCTCCTCCTCCTCCTCCTCCTCACTATTACTAAGCCTCTCTTGCTCCCCTGCCATCTCTTTCACCCCTCCTTCTGTACTTTTCTTCTTAAAATAAGAAGAGATGTCTGTGGACTTTGTCTTCATTGTCTGAAAATTGAAATAACATGCACCAGCTAACGACGTTAGCTAGGTAACGTTAACTCTTGTCAAAACGTGTCAAAGACACATCAAAAAGCTGCTGTAACAGTATACTGTAACCATTTGGCACTTAAAAAGCATGCCACGACACATAATTCCCCTTAATTATTTTTTTTTTTACTTATTTACTTACCGTTAGTCTTCTTCGTCTTCTAACTTCTTAATTTGACCTGTTGCTGTCTGAGCGCGCAACAGCGGGCATTGGGGGAGGGGCGGGTTGCTGTGTGTGATTGAAGGTTTAGAGCGGCTTGCCTGCCTGGCTGTGCATTAGGGATGCTACTAAAATTTATACTGGCCAGTGGGGTGGCCAGGAGTCGGCCAGGGGTGGCCGTCCCCTGGTGGCGCCATAATAACAGATAATGTATTGACAGTATAAAGGTCGAGTCAGTTGAGGATCGTGCAGTCTGTCTGACTCGCGGAGAGATAAAAACTATAAGAACAGCACACACAAAGAAACAAACGTTGCGATACAAAAAATATAAATATTCTGAATAATATGTGCAACATCACACGACCAGGATTGATGTTTTTCCGACTTTCAGCTCGATTGGAAATGTGATATTGATTTTATACATCAGTTAAGGGAAGTTTCTCAAACAAATTTCGGGAGGAACATGCACGGATAATTAACACGGCCAGTTCATCATTAGCAATTACACAGTTTACCAATCAGCTCAAGAGGAAAACGCCTATAAATAATCAAGCAAGTCCTTCCTTCGCTATCTCTCGATTTCCAGAAACTACGCATCGAATCGCTGCAGCATGTCTGAGACCGAATCATCCTCTGATGAAGACGACACCTTTCACGACGCAGCTCCGCATGCGTCCACAGCCGAAGTTCGGGACACCAACGCCCCGCAAGACGCTCCTACCGAGCCAGCGGCTGCACCGCGGGGTCGCAGATCTTCCCGCAATACCACCGCTCAAACCTCCAGATGCAGGGATTCCACTTCACCTTCCAGGCGTCAGCCACCGTCACCAGCATCCTCTCATGCCTCAGCTCTCTCTTCCGCTCCAGCCACGGAGAAATGGACACTGACAAGTCTACGCCAGGCCCTCTCAAACGCTGGCATCACCGTTCCTCGCCGGCTAAACAAGGGGGAGTTACCAGCCCTCTACGTATCCCTCCAGGCAAGGGCGCCACCGCCAATAAACACTCCTCCATCTAAAACCAAAGATAAAACAAATCAGTGCCGCTATGCTCCTTATTCCCGGCCCGATCGAACGGCAACACCTTCAAGGACGGAGTCCCGTTCATCAGGCCGAAACAAAAAGCCCCTGGCAAGCCGGGGCCAAGCATCAGATGCAGCACAAAAAGGCCTTCGATCCTCCGAACGTCCGCCAGCAGATCCTCCAGACGACACACAGGCGCACGCCTGCACAAGCCGCCAAGATAGCGCGAGCACGCCTCCGCTATCAGCGCAGTCTTACTCCCAGTCCCAAAGTTTTCCCACCCTTAATCCTCTCCCCTACCCATGGCCCCCAGCCCCGCCATCCTGCTCTAGGGCGAGACCGCCTCAGCAAATGGCAAAAGCCCCAACATCCAGCATTCCCTCCCTTTTTGATAATATGTTCCTCGCCACCGGAGCTGACCACAGCATAAGTCCGCCTCCACTCATGGCACAGACTGCAGCACCCATTATTCCCCCTCTCTTTCCTGGGCTCTCTTCTCGTGCAGCTCCCGCAACCGTTCCAAGAGCGAGCCGGCTTCCGCAGGCGGTTCCGTCAGCTGTTACTCCTTCCTCCATCTCTCATGCCCGTTCATCCTTCTCCCTGTCCTCAGCTAAGCTCCTACCCATGCCACTAAACGCCCCAGCCTTGGATCCTACACCCGTCTCCAGTAACATTCTGAGCCAAATTCTCTCAGGTGCGGATATAGATCTTTTTTCCCTCCTGTCTCCTATTTCGCCCGCATCCTCCGACCGCCAAATTGACTGCGGCGAGTTCTCACTCACTCTAAAAAACACCGCTCACATTCAGTCCCGTATTCTATTTCCCAAATTCTCCATCGCCTTCAATCGCTACTCCGAAGTAATCTGTTCCTCTTTTCCACAACAGAGACGCGAGCTATCTCACAATAATCGCCGAGCTCGCGTTATCATACGGGGGTTCCCATTTCTACACCTACCATAAATTATTTTCGGCAAAATGTGCCATCCGAGTATCTCAGTGGAATCAGTGTCCTTATTTGGGAGCTTTGGACACTGAACTTCACAATCGGGTATTTTTAGGCTGCAATAATATCACATGCGCAGTATGCCGATCCATCGCACACTCCTCTACAACATGCCCTTTTGTCAACCCATCCATTCCTCCCTGTGCCGAACCATCCCAGCCCAAGTCCACCAGCTATGTATCAAATTTCCCAAACAATCGTTCCCTCCCCAATGCCTCTAATCGCCGCCCCCTTCTTTCTCTGATAGGCAACTCTGCATCAGCTTCAATGCCGGCAGGTGCTCAAGACAACGCTGCCGGTTCATGCATATTTGCGACTTTTGTGGCGGCGCTCACGCCCGCTTGATTTGTCCTGTACAAAAAAATGTCAATAAAAATGAAAAACAATACTTATCGACTCCAGTAAATATTTTTCGCCTATCTTCCGAATTGCTCCATCACCCCAACCCAGATTTTTCTAACTACCTACTGTCGGGCCTCTCACACGGTTTTCATCCTGGGGTCGAAAGTCTCCCCTCCCAAAGCCTCATATGCCCCAACCTTCAGTCCGCTCTCACGGAACCCGAAACAGTTGACCTGTTAATTGAGAAAGAAATAGACGCTGATTTCATGATCGGCCCTTTTTCCGTTCTTTCTTCGCCGCATAATTCCCCGCTCCCGAGCATTAATAGTCTCATTCCACTCGATGAATTTTCTCTTCACTACCACGACATCGACCAAGCCATCACTATGATCAAAGACGCAGGACGCGGTGCTTGGATGGCCAAAGTCGACATCACCTCTGCGTTTAAAGTGATGCCCATCCACCCAGATTTTTGGCACTTATTCGGCGTCTATTGGAGAAATAAATTGTACTTTTCCGTCCGCCTCACGATCGGCTGCAGAAGCAGCCCAAAGATTTTCGACATGTTGTCAGAAGCAATTTGCTGGATCCTTTCCAACAATTACGCTGTACCCTATTTAATTCACCTCTTAGACGATTTCTTAATCGTATCACCGCCTGACTCCATCCCAGCAGCAAACCTTATGACAACTCAAAAGGTTTTTGCAGAGCTCGGGATTCCCCTCGCACAGGAAAAAAAGTCAGGTCCAAGCACTTCCATCGAATTTTTGGGAATCAATCTAGATTCACAGAAATGTCAAGCTTCTCTACCCCAGGAAAAAATCGACAGGACCATTCTGGTGGCTTCCACTCTATTAGCAAATCCAAATTGCTCCAAACGTGAGCTGCTATCTGTTCTCGGTCATCTAAATTTCGCGATGCGCATAATCCCTCAAGGCCGCCCTTTCGTCTCTCACCTCCTCTCTCTCGCGTCCTCCGTTCACGAGCTAGAGGACCGATTATTCATAACCAATCCATGCCGCGACGAGCTCAGTCTGTGGATATCCTTCCTTAATCAATGGAACGGATTATCTTTCTTTTACAGTGATTTGGTTTCATCCCCAACCAACATCCAACTATTTACCGACGCCGCCCCTTCCATCGGTTTCGGAGGATTTTACCAAAACCGCTGGTTCGCTTCTACATGGCCCTCCCAGCTGTTAGATTTACCCCAGCCATTAATATCATCAGCCCTTTTCGAGCTATATCCTATCGTCATGGCAGCCTCTCTATGGGGAAAAGAGTGGTCCACCACCAGCATCGTAATTCACTGCGATAATGAGGCTACGTCCATTGCATTAATAACGGCCGTTCTCATTCCCCCACCTTAATGCCCTTACTAAAGCGGCTAATCTGGATCTCAGCTTGCGATCAGTTTATCATAACCGCAAAACACATTCCCGGGGTAAAGAACCAAATAGCTGACTCTCTTTCTCGTTTTGCCTTTCAGAAATTCAGGCTGTTGGCACCGCAGGCGGAACCATTCCCAACCCCAGTGCCTCCTTATTCAGAGCTAATATTCCTCTGAATCATCCTCTGAGACCCCTTCTTGAAACTTCAAGAAATTCTATTCTCCAAGCCATTTCCCCCAGCACCCTGCAGTCATACTTAACAGCATGGAAATGCTTTAAAGCATTCCACTCCGCCTATAATCTACTGTTCCCTGATTTCTCCCTACTTTCCATCACCTCATTTATATCACACCTCAACATTAACAAAACCCTCCAAGTCAGCTCCATCAAAAGCTATCTAAGTGGAATCCAATTTTTCCATAAACTCATATTTGGTTCACCCTCAGCCCAAATAGCCAATTCACAGACCTCCCTTCTCATCAAAGGCATTCAAAGAGCCCATCCCACGCGCCCAGACTCCAGGCAGCCCATAACCTTTGAAATCCTGACTAAATGCATTTCTACGCTTCGCAAAGGTTACCATTCCATCCACACTGCTCGAACGCTAGATGCCATGTTTATCCTAGCCTTCTTTGGCTTTCTCAGATGCTCAGAGCTCACTACCACTTCCAGCTTTAAACCAAATATCCAGCCCACCATTTCTGATCTAGCAGTTCTGGACAATGAAGCCATGTCATTTCATATAAAGCGAAGTAAAACAGTTCAGACCATGAAGGGCCACTTTATCTATATTTTTAACCTTCAATCACCTATTCTCCAATACCAAACACTCCTAGCCTTCCTCCAGCTCAGGAAAGCCCAAGCTAAATCCCTTTCCGACCCTCTTTTCACAGATGACTGTAGCCGCCCTGTCTCCCGTTTTTGGTTCCAAAAACACTTAAAATCTGTCTTACGTCTGTCCGGCATCTCATCTGACGATTTCTCCAGCCATTCCTTCAGAATTGGTGCAGCCACCACAGCGGCTCAAAATGGCCTTTCCCAACATCAGATCCAAACACTCGGTCGCTGGTCATCAGAAGCTTTTAAGAGCTACATCCGATCAGACCGCTTAAATCTCAAAAAAGCCCACCAAACCCTCATCAGCCACCCGTTTTTTCCCTAGCCATCTCCATTTCCCATTCCAACAGCACCCTGCTCCTTCAGGAGCCATTATATATCTCCCCCACTGCTACAGCAGTATCAGCTCCTGCAGGAGCCTTTTACGTATCTCCTCACTGCCGCAGCAGTATCAGCTCCCGCAGGAGCCTTCACGTATCTCCTCACTGCCGCAGCAGCATCAGCTCCCGCAGGAGCCTTTATGTATCTCCTCACTGCCGCAGCAGCATCAGCTCCCACAGGAGCCTTTACGTATCTCCTCACTGCCGCAGCAGCACAAGCTCCTGCAGGAGCCTTTACGTATCTCCTCACTGCCGCAGCAGTATCAGTTCCCGCAGGAGCCTTTACGTATCTCCTCACTGCCGCAGCAGCATCAGCTCCCGCAGGAGCCTTTACGTATCTCCTCACTGCTGCAGCAGTATCAAAAAAAAAAAAAAAAAAAAAAAAAAAAAAAATTACCATTAAGCTCAGCTTTTGGGGAGTCATAATGTGCGTATCTGGCTGCTGTCCTGTTCAAATTGCTCTTTGGGGAGCACTCTGGGCTGGGCCGGCCTCCGAGCTCAGACCCCTCTCCCCGGATGGGGGGGTTTCCCCGGGCTCGGGGGTCTTGCCGGGCTCGGAGCTCTCTCCCCGGACAGCACGCCAAATACGCTTAAACCTTTATTTAATTATGAGTAAATGTGAACTCGTGAAGGGAAGTTTCTCAAACAAATTTCGGGAGGAACATGCACGGATAATTAACATGGCCAGTTCATCATTAGCAATTACACAGTTTACCAATCAGCTCAAGAGGAAAACGCCTATAAATAATCAAGCAAGTCCTTCCTTCGCTATCTCTCGATTTCCAGAATCCCCCCGCCACCCCAATCCCGCACCCTCACCCAAGTTTCTACCCCAGCCAGGCAGAAGCACTCGGGGGAGCACTCTGGGCTGGGCCGGCCTCCGAGCTCAGACCCCTCTCCCCGGATGAGGGGGGGTTTCCCCGGGCTCAGGGGTCTTGCCGGGCTCGGAGCTCTCTCCCCGGACAGCACGCCAAATACGCTTAAACCTTTATTTAATTATGAGTAAATGTGAACTTGTGAAATAAACAAGTAATATTAAATGACTTACATTTAAGAAACATTGTAGATTTTTACTTCATTTCAAACAAAAATAATTCTAAGCAAAGCCAAAGCAGAACAGTTGTGCATCTCCAAGCGACAGTCTTACTAAATGATTAATTTTTAAATGAGTCAATGATTCAGTGAGCCGTTTATAAAACGGTTACCTCCTTCATTTTATTGAATGAATCAGCCGTTTGAATGAGTCGGTTGAATCAGTGATTCACTCATTAAGACAGTGACTTGTCGACACCTACTGGTGGTTTAATATCATATTTGCATTTTCAACATTTCATATTTTGTTTGTCAAAAAAGTAAAACATTAATCTAATAACATAATTTATTCATTTGGACGGATGGAGTTTGTTGATACTGATTTCATTTTAATAATAATAAAAACCTAAATGTCTTATTATTCTAACGTAATTTATTGATCACATGAGAATATGTAGACATCTACATTTAATCAGTTTAGGAAAATATTTTCCTTTATAAAGTTAAAGTGTAACAGCAATCAATTTAAGGCAAATATCAAAAAATATACTGATTAAAGTAATACCTGATAGAGCACTGATGAGACCGTTTCAGAATAAATTACATTTGTGCCAAAAACAATCAAAAATTTTTTTCCCCGGACAAGTATACTTTTTTACTCGGACAAGTGATTGATTGATTTACTTGTCCGAAGGACAAGCTCACTGTAAAAAATGATTGCGCCAATTAGTTATCATAACTTAACATTTCGAGTTAAGTTAACTTATTTGGATTGAACTTATTGAGATGACTCAAATATTTAAGTTTTTCTTGGCTTAACTTATCAGACTTAAAATAATGAGTCAACTGAACTTAGATATATCAGTTAACATAGCTGCTTCAAATATTTGAGCTTTAAATACAAATACGTGCAAATGGAAACTAATATTAACTAATATTTGATAATATCGATACATTTTAAAATTGTATTTGTCAACTTTTTATTTTATTTATTGTTATTATTTTTTATGCATTTACTTTATATATTTATATGCATGCCATTTATAATATAATGTCCATAAACCGCAAAATGTAAATATCAATGTAATCTTTAAGCTATTTTAAGATTAAAATGTATGACTTTCTATATATATAATTTTCGGATGACCTCAGAGGATGAAAGTCCTTCTGCAGCAACGCCATTTTCTCACTTTAACAATGCTTGTTCTAGTCTGCAGGATCTAAAACCTTCCTCTTTTAAAGTTAAAATCGGTTTTGCAAACAGGCAACCTGTTTATTTGGTTTTAATTGAACTACAGACCGTCATCTTGATTAATTTTAGGTAATTAATGCCAAATATCTGTGAATTTATGTAAAATGTTTAACATAATAGATTTGAATATTGATCGACATAAATATTCTGAACGTTTATGTACGCGCTTCTAATATATGATTTTAATAAATTTAAAGACAATAATCCAACAACAACCACCGCCTTATTTCAGTTTTGCATGAATTCATGTGACCATTATAAGACAAATAATGCAACTTTCATATTTAAAATGTAATAATGTATGTGGAAATTAGATCAAATTTATTGTATCATTGATTAGAAGAAAAAAAAAAGAATTTAAATTATTTTTCCTGAATGAGCCAGAAGAGTCTTTCTGCAGCACCGCCATTTTCTCATTTTATGTTGTGATGTTCTTGCTCGAGTTTCTCCTCAAACAACGTTAACGTTACCCGAGTCGTTTAACCGTCTAATTTGTTTTGGCAGACAGTACTACAAACCAGATTTTCATCGTGTTAACTGAGCCGTGGACCTTCATATTGGTCAGTGTAAGGTGAGTATGTTAAGTTACTCCAAAATCTGTTTAATATGTAACGTTATCATCTTTTACAATTGTGAATATCAGAACGGTACGTTTTATATTGGATTACGTTACATGAAATCGATTTATAATATTTTTAATTATTTTGAGTGCTTCTGTACTCACTTCTAAGATGTTGTTTTAATATATTAACTGTAATCAACTATCTGTAGTATAAACAACGCCTTAAACAGTTTCGCGCTCAAAAATTATTTGAACTTTGTAAGCCAGTCATGGGACGTTAACGCTTTTCATATTGAAAATGTAATACTCCGTGGCAAAATCTTCTTCTTCTTCTTTGTGCTTATTTGGCGGTTCGCATTCTTAAACAGTGGCAAAATAATTCCCTTTCAAACATTTCTTCCTGTCGTTAGAAATTTAATTAATTAATTAAAAAAAATATATATATGACGTCAGACGATGAACGTCTGTTTTCAGCCATCGCCATTTTCTCACGTTTACCCTTCCATGTGCTTGCTCCAGTCTTGAGTTTTTCCCTCGATTGTCAACGGCGTTTATCTGTTAAGTTAGTCTTTTAGAGTTAGCAGAAACCTACTTTTAAATGTATTAACTGAATCTTCGAGCTTCATCCTGACCAGTTTTGGGTGAGTAGGCCAACTAACGTAGTCCTAATGTTACACATTTTAATGAAAATTATCTGTAAGCCATTTAACGCCTTACATATACCAATCGGTAATTTGGGGGAAGATTTATTTTTTTTTTTCTTCGTTTAAATAAGTTAAATTCATTAGAGACAAATAATATGAACAATAATAAAAGATAGAATAGAAAAGATATATTTTTTTATTATTATTATTATTTTTATACAGACAATGAACTAAAAATGCACCTGCAACATCTGATATTTCCTCAATTTAACGCGGCAGCCTCACTATATGTTTTGGTAATTCGTGTGTGCTTGTCTTGGCTCTGGGGATTGTTTATCTGTTAAGTGCAGTTTAAGGTGAGTAATAAAATGTTAACGAAGGCCTAGGCGATAAACAGCATTTATATAAAAAGGCGATATGACTTCATCAATAACTGTGTTCACACCGCCACCGTCGAGAGCGTCAAAGTGGCCGGAAGTCATTCATTTTCAATGTGAGCCGGCGTCGGGCAGCGACGAGTAGCAACTTGGTAAATATAAATTTATGCACAATGCTTGAAGTGTTCCCTTAATGATTGGTCTTCAGGCGAGCACGTTAGAGAATCCCATGGGTGGGGCGAGGCGCAACGCTCAGGAACTGTTCAGAAAAGCACTAAGCATAGTGCAAAATACTATGGTTTCAAGACGTGCTTTTGGGACATGAGGGATTTACAGAAATTGTCATGCCAAATTGCTAGACTGTGCAAAAGATGTGAGACGCAAGTGTAACGGTTAAACACTTCAATCTAGTGCATGTTTGCCTAGAACTCTGCTACATTTCCACGTTTTTTCTTGTGAGCCATTACTTTAGAATCTTTGCTAAACAAACATACAGTCCTTTACTTAATGTCCATGTGAAAACACTAAATTTAAGTATGCTCTGCATGCAACACAAGCTTATTGCTAACTAATGTTTGCATTTGGCACACATGTACAATGAACTGTAAGGCCCATTCCGAAACAGTTCGAAATTAATGTGTACCTTTAGACCCCTATGTCTAAGTTCTTTAGTCACAATAGTCTTTCTGAAGCTAAAATATTTTAGAATTATTGTTTATACATTTGTCACATTTACAAATTGGTCACTGCCTCCACTTTAAGGGCATTATATTATTGTTAGTTATATAAATGCAGTTATTCAATGCCATTGCTATTAATTTATGTAGCACATACCTATTTTAATTTATGAAATCCAAAAAAAGTAAATGTCATGTCTTTTAACAGATTGAAGCAGAGTTCACTCGATTAACATCTAAGGACCTCATGAAGTCTTTTCTCTCAGGGTTGGATCAGTATGTACCCAGGTTCCTTCAGATGTTTAGAGCCAAGTTGAGCAGCATTTTCAGAACTGAAAAGTCTTCTATGCAAGATTGACCGTGATGTGAGTATTTTAGTTGTGTGCTTCAAATTAAAATGTGTTTGGGTTATTTAAGTTTGGATCTATAGAGTCACGCATCAACTAACATGTCATTTTCTGTCCACTGTTCCTTTCCCTTTTCTCTCCATCATCATAAGACCCAAAATGTGTCCAAATATCAGCTTTTAAGGCTGTGCACAGGCTCCTACTCTTCTTCTGCTTATGTATGTACAGTTTACTTAAAAGAACAGATTTTTAAAAATGTGATCTTTAGTGTTGTGCATTACTGCAATTTTTTTCACATCAGTGACGTGCTGCATGATGTAAACTTTGAGTTGAATCGAAGTTTACATATAACATGGGGGAAATAATTGAACATGTCAACTTTTTTTAATTTTATTTTTATTAAACCGTTAATTAATTCAACAGTTTAATTAAACAGCAATTGACATGCAATTGGTAACAACTGAAGAAATTTACACTTACAAAGAAATCATATTATAGTTCATAAAGTTATGTGTAATGAAATGACAAAAGAAAAAAACTATGTATTTAATCTGCATAGTGTGGGATTACAAATTTAGAAAATGTTAAATCTAGGTTCCAATCTAATAGTAGACTTTTTGGGGTAATAAAGTTGACATCCAAGAAGCTCAAATCAGGAAAATCAAGTGTCTGAGACATTAACCTTTTGTCTTTGTGCTCTTCCTTGCCATTTGTTTTTTTTTAAGCTCAAGACACAGCTGTGCCTTTTGTCTCTGATACTGTCAGCCACCTCTGTATTTAAATGACACTGTTATGCTGATAAGATCAAGGCTGGGAAGTTGCCAGTGTCTGGAATCTTCCTGATTGCATTTGCATGCTTTGTTAAAATGGTCTCCACCTCTACTGTATGGATCCCTCCCACTTGAATGTATAAAAACTACAATGTCTTAAGGACAAATTAGACTATTGATGACTACAGCGCCACGCAGAGCGTTCTCAATAAAGAATCCTGCTGAAGATTACCCAAGAGTCTCCTGGTCTTCGTTTCTGAGTTCCCAACAATAGTTATAGTGATAATAAATGTTTTTCTTAAATACACTTTGGCAACAATCAACAAGCACCCTTTTATTCAATAATTATTAATTTGTTACAAAATGTTTATTTAACATTGCACCACCAGCACCCCGCATTTTTTTTTCATGGGCTACATGCCAGCAGGTGCTGCAGCACCCCTGCTTTCCACTATAATGGTTATAAAGCAGTTACATTGTCAGCCTTGCCCTAAATCAATCTAATCATTTTTTTCTTTCATTTAAGAATTCCATGTCAATGAAAAGGGCCGTTGTTCTTCAAGGCCTTCCACATTACCTCGGCGAGGATCCATCAGATTTCTTCAAGTCAGCTGAGGTAGACTTGCATGTTAATATTATACCTTTGCTTAAAATAATGTTCTGTGTATGTTTAATCAGGACCCTGTCTATGAAATGTATTATAGTTTTGTAATGTAATTATGAGATAAATGCCAAAGTTGAATTTCAGCTATTAATTTCACTGTGATTTCAGGCCTTCGTCAGTATTAAAGATATCAGGGTTATATTTTCATAGAATCTTTGTACATTTATGTAGGATGATTTGATGTAGATAACGGTAAAATACAAACAAGACCGAGTCTCAGAATTAAGATATTTTCATTACATAAGTTTTGGCTAAAAATTGTGTTATATACTTTCAATAAAATAACTGACATTCTCAGTAAATGTTTTAATATACTTGCTGTAGGAAACTGACATTGAAGACGGTGTGATGGTGGGAATGGATGTGGGCATTCTCATAATGCCTGATGGAGAAGATGCCTTTGACTACTACGTGGTAGTGGAGGAACAAGTTGTCTTGAGTGATGCCAAAGACCTCCCTCATGCTGTGGCTCAACTAGTCGTACTGATTTTTGCGCTTAACATTGATTATCCCAAAAAACTACGCTACACATTTGAGGTAATTCCGAAGATTTTAATTGACCTTGGAGGTGATCACTGTTCCGTGACGGTGCATGGACTGAAAAATAGACTCTTTCGCAAAACTGTTTAGGATTTTAACTGAAAGGTATACGTTCTGTGCCTTTATGTTTTTGGTCATGATTTATTGGTGAATTTCTGGTTGTTTTAAAACAAAGAATGTTAAATGATTTTTTTTCTTAATGTGGTTCTTTATGCAGTGACAATTTATGTAACTTAAAGGGTTAGTTCACCCAAATAAAAAATTTATGTAATTAATAACTTACCCTCATGTCGTTCCAAACCCATGAGACCTCAGTTTATCTTCGGGACACAGTTTAAGATATTTTAGATTTAGTCCGAGAGCTCTCAGTTCCTCCATTGAAGCTGTGTGTACAGTCTACTGTCCATGTCCAGAAAGGTAAGAAAAACATCATCCGTTTCTGTTGTGAGAGAGTTCAAAACAAAGCAGTGTGGATATCCGGTTCGCGAACAAATCATTCGATGTAACCGGATCTTTTTGAACCAATTCACCATATCAAACCAAATCGTTTTAAACAGTTTGCGTCTCCTATACACATTAATCCACAAATGACTTAAGCTATCAACTTTTTTAACGTGTTTATTAATTTACTCAAACAGTACACTGACTGAACTGCTGTGAAGAGAGAACTGAAGATGAACACCGAGCCGAGCCAGATAACGAACAAAAGACTGACTCGTTCACGAGTGAAGAACCGGTTGCATCAGTTTTCGGAGCACCAGTAGTTCTTTCATACAGTTCAATTCAATAAACCGGTTGAAGAAAATTGTTCACCGGTTCTTTTGCACTCGACGTAATGCCGTCATTGGCGATGATTGCACTTGATTCAAGCCTTCGGTTTACCCGCGCTCATAAAATTAGCACAGAATCAGTTCAGAATCAATGAATTGGTTCAAAAAGATCCAGTTACATCGAATGATTCGTTCGCAAACCGGATATGACAAACTGCTTTGTTTTGAACTCTCTCTCTCACACAGACACGGAAGAGAAGACAATGCCGAATAAAGTCGTCGTTTTTGCTATGTTTGGACCAAAATTTATTTTCGATGCTAACTGACCCTCTGATGTCACATGGACTACTTTGATGATGTTTTTCTTACCTTTCTGGACATGGACAGTATACCGTACACACAGCTTCAATGGAGGGACTGAGAGCTCTCAGACTAAATATAAAATATCTTAAACCGTGTTACAAAGATAAACAGATGTCTTACTGGTTTGGAACAACATGAGGGTAAGTTATTAATTACATAAATTTGCTATTTGGGTGAACTAACCCTTTATTATAAAAATATCTTGTTTGAATTTAGACACTTGTTTTGTTTATACAGTATTGTTAATGTACATTACTGTATGTTTGTGCAGTACATCTGTTTTATGCAGTACATCACTATGCTTAATACTGTGTCATTCATGCAGAGCATTACGCTGTATTTTATGCTTTTTTTGTTTATGCAGTACATCACTGTATGTTTAAAGTAACAGTTTATAAACTGGTTTTAATTGAAAAATAAAATCCAAGTGATTTATCCTCCATTAAGACAACTTGTCATTTTAAATGTTAAGCACTTTAGTCTATTCAGCTTTTCATAGTTAAGACAACTTCACAATTCAAGTCCACTAAACTTATGTTCATTGCACTTGTATTATAAAGTCCTATCAGCTTTATTCTTAGTTAAGGCAACTTTACAATTTAAGTTCAGACAACTTAAATGATGTCTATTGCACTTGTTTTTTTAAGTCATGTCAACTTAATCGTAAGTAAAGACAACCTCACAATTTAAGTTCAGGCAACTTAAATTATGTTTATTGCACTTGTTTTTTTAAGTCATGTCAACTTAATCGTAAGTAAAGACAACTTCACAATTTAAGTTCAGGCAACTTAAATGATGTTTATTGCACTTGTTTTTTTAAGTCATGTCAACTTAATCGTAAGTAAAGACAACTTCACAATTTAAGTTCAGGCAACTTAAATTATGTCTATTGCACTTGTTTTTTTAAGTTCTGTCAACTTAATCGTAAGTAAAGACAACTTCACAATTTAAGTTCAGACAACTTAACATTTTAAGGCAGCACGAACACTTACTTTTTTAAGTTGAAACAACATTTTTTTTTTTTTACAGTGCTCATGTAAAAGCTTAATGTGGAGCCCTGTATTAGCAATGTTATTGCTGTGAGTATCATCCTCTTTAATATTAATTTTTGTAATGTTGTTATTATTTGTCTTTTCCTCATTGTTACTTTGCACTTAAAATGTTTTGAGATGGATAGAAATGTCATCACTGAGCGAGTCTTTTTTTTTACAATTCACGTTCGCAGTGTAGCTATATTTTTTGATGATTTTTCATTGATACAGTCTTATTCACTTTTAGTTTTTTTCTTTTTTTTTAGATGAAATATTTTACCTAGTAGTGATATTGCTGTGAATTTCATGTTTTTCAATATTGGTTTTCAAAATGTACTTAAATGTAATTATAAGTAAATATGCTTTAAAATCATAAGATTTTTTTTTTTTTTTTTTTCAGTGTTACTAGCAAACTCTAACAGCAAGGTAAATTAGTGTTAGTATTTTCTAAGTATTAACTGTCCATATATTGCACTTGACAAATAAGCTATTGTGGCTTTTTTTCCTGAATATTTTATATATTTATTTATTTTATTTTTTTTAAGTACAAGATTAGGGTAACTGAATATATGTGATATCAAATAAGGGTTAGCACAAATGTAATCTAAATGTAATCCAAAAGTAATCAGATTACGTTACCAAAAATGTGTAATCTAAGAGATTATGTTACTGATTACAATTTTTTTCATGTAATCTCCAATCAGTAACAGATTACAATTCATAAGTAATCTACCCAGCTCTGTGTGTGTGTGTGTGTGTGTGTGTGTGTATATATATATATATATATATATATATATATATATATATATATATATATATATATATATATATAATTTCATTACACCAAATAATGTTCTTTTTAGCATACTAAATATTCTATGTATATTCATAGTGCAAGTGATGTCACTAGTGGAAGCCCAAGTATCTGAGAGTGGAAGTCAGAGAAGTCTGAATGTGCAAGTGCATGCCAGACTCTTCTCAGAACACTGAGAGCACATCTATAAAGTTTTCACAATTCATTACTAGATTGCATGCTAGTGATTGAATAAACCCACAACTTTGTACATACATACACACATATATGTGTGTGTGTGTGTGTGTGTGTGTATTCCCCTTTCTTTGAGGTTTAATGTACTATAAGTTGAATTGAGATCCGGTAAGACCCTGTAAATATAAAAAGTTTGATCTTGGTTGAAGTGGTAAAATTTTCAATGACTGAGTTAGTTCTGGTGAGCAATCCCTGGAGAAATATTATTCGCCGATATTATGTGCCAATATTTCATTTATTAGTACGTTTTCTTTTCCTTTCTGTTTTCCCATTTCCTTCTGCACCTTCAGGATCAGTACATGAGGGTGGCAGTTAATAAAACTAAAATTCTAAAGACTCCTTATAGTGCTATTAGCAAGTAATTCACCATTTTTTTCCAACTTTCATGACCTTTTTTTTCTGTACTTTAATCTACATTTTTATATTATTATATATTATAACTGTCTCATGTGTGGATACAAAAAGTGTTACTCATTTATTTACATATTTATTGTTTATTTTATGTTAATTTAATACTTGTTGATGTTTTTGGTTACAATAAATTTATAACATATTTTTTAGAATATTTTAAAGCAATAATATAGATATGAATATACTGTATGAAGTACACAATTAGGCAAATATGTGTATTTATAAAAGTATATCATGCACACTTAAAACACAAAACATACCAAATTTATATTTAAGATTTTTTTTCCCCTGAAAAGTTGCACAATATACCATATTTGTTTATGCATATACCACAAACATTTGAAAACATTTATTTCAGTGGGGTGACAGTAAAATCTCAGATAGTGTGATATCTGATTATATATATATATGTGTGTGTGTGTGTGTGTGTGTGTGTGTGTGTGTGTGTGTGTGTACTTGTTTTTCTATTCTGGTGGGGACTTAAACCTGAATACACACAGACTCGTGGGGACCCGTGTCACGGTGGGGACCTAAATTGAGGTCCCCACGGGTAAACAAGCTGATAAATTACACAGAATGAAGTTTCTTGAAAATCTAAAAATGCAGAAAGTTTCCTGTGAGGGTTAGGTTTAGGGGTAGGGTTGGTGTAGGGCGATAGAAAATACGGTCTGTACAGTATAAAAACCATTACACCTATGGAGAGTCCCCACAAGGATAGCTGACCAGACAAGTGTGTGTGTGTGTGTGTGTGTGGGGGGGGGGGGGGGGGGGGGGGGGTTGGGTGTCTCAAAGGGCAGTTGTTGGTACTTTAGCCATTAAGTGTTTTTTGGTATTCTGCTCTGGTCTAAAGACAATAATAAAACACTTAGGAGCAAAAATACAGAGAATCAGACCAAAGCTTGAAGCTAAAATTGCAAATATCTCCACAGCTACAGTGAATTTCCCAGGAGAGCTGACATAAGCTGGAATAAATGTGATCCATACAGCACAGAATATGAGCATACTGAAAGTGATTAATTTAGCCTCATTGAAGTTATCAGGCAACTTTCGGGCTAGAAAAGCTAAAACAAAGCAAAGGAAAGCTAGCAGGCCAATATAACCTAGTACAGCCCAGAAACCTATAGCTGATCCTAAACTGCATTCTAGAATTATCTTTTCTTTGTAGTGTTGCATATTGTTATAAGGAAAAGGTGGGGATATTTTTAGCCAAAGTACACATATAAGGACCTGAACAAGAGTGAAACCGAAAACACTGAGTCTCTGTTGAGGAGGCCCAAACCATTTCATGACATTACTTCCTGGAAGTGTAGCTTTGAAGGCCATTAACACCACTATCGTTTTCCCAAGAACACAGGAAATACAAAGGACAAAAGTGATCCCAAATGCTGTGTGACGTAACATACAGGACCACTCAGTGGGACGACCAATGAAAGTAAGAGAACAGAGAAAACACAGAGTCAATGAGAAGAGCAACAAGAAGCTCAACTCTGAGTTGTTGGCTCTTACTATAGGAGAAGCCCTGTTTTTGTAGAATACTAAAGTTATGCTTAAAGCTGCCAAAGCACCAGCAATAGAGAAAGCAGCCAGTATAATCCCAAGGATCTCATCCCAGGAGAGAAACTCCACTGGTTTAGGAAGACACTTGTCATTCTCATTATTGGGCCAATACTCAGGAAGGCATTTGTGACAATCTAAAGAATCTTTAGAAGATGAAGAGATCAGTGTATAACAGCCATTGATGAACCATGGGAATAAAATGGAGATATACAGGTTATCAGACTATATTGTTTTAGAATGACCAAATCATAAAGAGTCAGTGACATGAGGTTAATTGTTTGTATTACATATAAATGTATTTTACATTAAAATGACTGACATTATTGTATTAATTTCAATGTAATCCATATTTTAACTTAACTCTCTCTCTCTCTCTCTCTCTCTCTCTCTCTCACACACACACACACACAAACACATAAACTCTATGCTATAAAATTACTTATAAGAAACTTGCATCTTTTTTTTCTTTATTTTACATTTCTTTTCTTTTTTTTGACCCAGAAACATTTACGATTTGTTAACAAGAATATCCAGACAAAGTACCTGTCACATTGCTGAACTCTCCATCTGCGCAGTTAATACAGTCATAACAGCAGATAGGTCTTCCTTTTCTCACAGCCTTCCTAGTACCTGGAGGACAGCTCTCACTGCATACAGACACAGGCACCTGCAGGTGACAGGTACACTCAGCAGACTAAGATATTAACCAAGGCTCTGGGCAAAAATGCTCTGAAAGTGACAAAATGGCCCAGGTGTTTGAAAATATAGGGTCAAAATGTGTCATGGTGAATACCCCTGCTTTCATTTCATTTTAGTATAGTTCATAATATGTATTATGAGATATTCTAGGTCATTTAAGAAAATTTAGTGACCAGTTGCCATACTGTAAATGTGCTTTTTAATGTTTATGAAACAAAGTGGTTTATTTTATTCAATTGATTTGATTGAAGTACATGACAAAAAATAACAGTATATGTGTGATTATATGGTTATAGGTATGCTCCCAAGATTACCCCCAAAATAAATTTCTGGAGTACATGATGAGATTTATAAATGGAGAAGAAAAACACATTTTATACCTCTTCACTGCCATCATACCAAATGATAGATTTGCTCAGACTGAATTCTTGGCCTTTGGGCTTGGATGCATCATATTGACCCACTGTCACAAAATCAACTGAACCGTCTCCCTGAAGCTGCCAATTCACAAGTTCATATGTGGCCACAGGGTCTCCATTGGTGTCAAATGAGACCGAATAATTATTTTTAGTGAAATTCACTCTTTTGAGCTGATCAAAAACCTGAAAAAAAAGAAAATAATAATAAATTTATATATATATATATATATATATATATATATATATATATATATATATATATATATATATATATATATATATATATATATATAGATGATTGAATACGTATTTCATATATTCTGAAATAAATAAACAACAACAACAACAACGCTAATACACAAAAACAAAACTTACCTGTCTGGGCTCAACTTTGATGTTTTTGTCGCACTGCTTTTTGTTACAGATAATGCCGTGGAGGGCATGAGCTATAGCATATGTGGCTTTGTACACCATGTTAGTGACGCGCAACTGGGAAGTGTCTGTGTACGGGTTCTGTAAAGCGCGCAGTTCCTCCGTGCCATCACAAGCTGGCATATCAGCAGAAGAACCTGTCTGTCGTTTTAGACTACAGCTGAATGAGCTTTCCCAGAATTCTGTCAGCAGGGGAAATTTTAGCGCTTGTTTTGGAGACAGGTCAAGTAGAAAATTACGAAAACCCGGGATAACAGACCTCGGTATTGCAAAACCCACAGCACCGATACACAAATTAAACCGCAGCATTTGTGGGTCTGTAACCCATGCCTCGCTCCCAATCCACTGTAACGGGGGAGGAGGCTGCTGGCTCAGTTCTTCTAAGATAAATCTCATATCACCTGCTGCCACGAAGGCAACTATAACACGAGCCGATGACTTGCGAATAACATCCGCCACTCTTTTCAGTTTGCTGCGTGGCTGAGTCCTGTAGTAGGCCTCGGAATATTCCACACAGATTCCCTCCTGCTCTGCAGCTTTCAGGAATGATGCCATGCCATTGTTCCCATAGTCTGAATCACTGCACACAGCACCGATCCACGTCCATCCGAAGTGCTTGACCATCCGTGCCAATGCTGCCGCTTGATGGTGATCGCTGGGGATGGTCCTGAAGAAAGTAGGATGCTGACGCTTGTCACTGAGACACGCGCATGTTGCGTAATGACTCACCTATGGTGAAGAAAATAAATATGTATAATCAAACACACACACATATACACACATATGTGTGTGTGTGTGTGTGTGTCAAACTTTGCATTTACTGATTTCATCTGTTGTATGTGACTCAAAAGTTCTCAATTTGTGTCACTGCCAATATTAGTCTACAATAATTATTTTATATTTACATTTTTTTTTTTCATTGTTGTTATTTTCTTCTAAGAAGATTACAAAATACTTGTTTTGCGCAAGCACCTGTGGAATTCCAAGAGGACCCAAAAGTCTTGAAATGGTAACAGCCGGAGTGGAAGCAGAATCTCCGACTAGTGCGTTTACTGCAGCAGATTTTGCGCAGGAATCAGTGTCGTTAAACACGAGATCTAGTCCGTTGGCAAGCTGCAAGGCAACTTTAATTGCCATTGGCACAGATGCACAAGAGTCATATATGTGGTAGCCTAATGTGATGCCCGGTAAGAGATCGGAGCTGTTGTTGATCTCATGGACAGTGAACTGCAAGGCACGAGCAAAGCGCAGCTCTCTGAAGTCCATGCTGTTAAAGTATACACACAATTAAAATTTTTCATGTTGGCTTCTAATGAACAATTTTTACTTAAACGAAACGAAAGTTGTGAAGACAATTTCAGCACAGCCTGTTTAACCCATTTTCCCTGCTCTGTTAAGCACATTTAAATTAGAATCAAACTCTGACCTTCCACTGCACTCTAGTGGTTGTGGTCGTCTAGTATAGGTGTGCTTCTCTGTCTTCACATAGTAATGAATGGTGAAAGCCCCTCCAATGATTAAGTCTCCATTCTCCAAGAGATCAGGGGGTTGAGGATCACCTTGGAGAATGCAGGTGCCTAAATTAACCCCACACACAGCAGGGCAAAGGCTGGTAATACACAGTGCCATTGTTAATAAAAGATGAGCATTCATTTATCCTGCTATGCAAGCAACCACTCAAAAATGTGAGCCTTACACTTTGTTGTATACATCCACCAACCACTACTGTTATATGTTCTAAGTCTTTACTGGAACATCTAAGAGGGTGTGGTTAATATTTCAAGTCAGTCAATGAGATGATGTGTCTCAAGTGTATCATACATTTTCAAAACAGCAAAATCATGACTTGCCTTCTTTTAGATAATCGGCCAACCCCAAGAGAAAGCAGTCAAAATGAAAGCATGTTTATTTCATACTTGCTTTCATTTGTACTTTCTTCTTTCTTTGCAAAAGATTTGTTATTTTCTCACTGTTTTAGTGGCACAAAAAATGAGATTGAAAAGCATTGTTTGTTCTATATAGAAATTCCTTTATTTTTCATTAATTAATTTTAATACATGAAAATGCAATTTAAAAAGTAAAACCTTAAGTAGATTATTCAAATATTGTTAATAAAACATTTTTATGTTTTAACAAATAATAATAATAATAATTAAAAAAAAATACTAACATGTAAAAAGCTTTAAAAAGTAAAGTATTAATGTATTGTTAGAGAAAGAAGCATTGCCATACATCTTAAAATCAACAATGTAGTTTGGACTTATAGGAATACATACCTTCCGGTCATTCCAGACCAAAAAACAAAAAACGTGTCATACAAAAATGCATTTAAAATATTTAAAATGCATTTTAAAAAGTAAAAAATAAAAATAAATAAATAAATCATTTACAAATAACAATTGTAGCTCTCGACATTTAGCCTACCCATGGCTATGACTTTATTTTAACTCTAATTTATTTTATAGTCTCAATCATTCAGAAATCATGCAAAAGAAAATTAATTAGCCTAGTTTTACTATGATAAAACCATGGTTTATTTTATAAGGGTTGTGAAGTCCACATGTTTTTTGTTGAAGAAATTTTAGGGGCTGTGTCATCCATAGAAAAAAGGTGGCCAAAAATGAAAAATTAAGTGAATATTTGAATTAAATGTTTGACCAGTAACTTTACATTACATTTATATTACATTTAATCATTTAGCAGACACTTTTATCCAAAGCGACTTACAAATGAGAACAATAGAAGCAGTCAGGTCAACAAGAGAACAACAACAGTATACAAGTGCCATGACAAGTCTCAGTTAGTCTAGTATAGAACGCATAGCCAGCTATTTATTTTATTTTTTTTTTATTAAATGAAAAAGACAAGAAAAGGAAAGTGCTGGTGTTAGTAGGTTAAGTGCAGGCGAAAAAGTAGCCAGTAGCCTAAACAAGGATTGCTCTGTAAGTGTAACAGCAGCAATTACACTTTGGCTCCCTTTGCAGCCATTTGTAATAACATGCTATTGTTTATTTTGTATTAGCCTATAATACATATTTTAACAGTGTTATTATGGTGATGAAATTATTTCCGACATTAAAAGTCATTATTAACTTCAAAAAAGTCATTATTAACTTTCACAGGAATTTACCTAAATACATATTATAAATATATAAGGTGTGCATTGTAGTTGACACCTAAATTAACACATTAAAGTTGCTTTTATGACTGTAGGTCTTTCTCAACAAAAGCCATTGAGCTTTAAATTTGCGTTAGTAGCAAAATTTACAAATGATTTACAAAAATATAAAAAAATGTACAAGGTGTGCATTATAGTTGACACCTAGATGAACAGTTTCAGATGTTTTATGACTGTAAGTCATTCTCCTCAAATGCTACTGATGTTAGAAAAGTGTATACCAATATCGCATATAAGATTTTATTTATTTTTTTATTTTTATTTTGAGCAGCTGGAACTGTGCCCTCGTGGGAGTTAGTGCTGGCACCTACGCATGATGCATACTTTGTGTATAGAGAGCAGCGGTACTGGGTGACGTAGGCAAAGTACAATGTTTTCTTTTTTGGCTTAATTTTCAGTCTTTTTTTTTTTTGTCATAAAGTTATTCCCAGTCATTCTTAATGAAGGAGACACTTTGAGTAAAGAGAGAGAGAGAGAGAGAGAGAATTAGATTTAAAAAAAAAAAAAAGCTCACAAATAACCCAAAATAGATCAAGTAACATTTACCCCAATCAAATATTACGTAAAAACACTCAAAAACAACAACATCAACAAAAAAACTAAATCATCTTCAGTTATTGTACATAACACATCATGACTGCACCATTTCAATTTAAATGTGGAAAGATCATTAATTCATTCATGGCAAAATTTCGCTTGCCCAAGAATATGATTCAGTAATGGAAACACAATAATTTTTTTTCTGTGCATACTTAAAAACAAAGATAAAAGTTTCAGGAAAGAAACACACATTTCTTGAACCATCACAAATAAAGGTTTAAGTCTAAAACAGTACATGAAAGCATGATTTCCTTTTGAAAAGAGAAAGGAGAACCAGGGTTGTTGAATCCAAAACAGAAATAAAAGAATTAACTGCAATGGCTCCATGGAAAATTTTCCATTGCAAATCTCCTGTTTTCTTTGATAATGGTGGCTTATATAACACTCTCCATTCAGGTATTACTTCATCACATAGTTAAAAAATTGAACACCATGGGGTATCAACTCTTTTTCAAGCATTTTCTTGTTACCGATAAGAACCTTGTAGAAAATCCTTCCTATACAAGAAAAGAAATCAACAGAAAAAGATTGTTCTTGTTTTTTAAAAAAAAATACCTGAACATTCTTCAAATAACAGTTGAATTGTCAAACAGGGAAAGGGTCCTATATATTATTATTTTACAGGGAATATTATTCCCTGAAAAAAGTCTTCCAGAATGAACTTCTCTTCTCTTTTAAATGCTTCTGTCAGTTTAGGTAGAAAACAAGTAATTGAGAAAATAGATCGGAAACCCGGTCCTTTTGCAACTGCCTCTAGAAATCTTTATATAAACGGTATCCGGAATGTTGCAATCCTGGGCCGGGTTTCCCGATAACGATGTATCTTAGCTCTTAAGAGCGTTTTCTACGTGCAAACTTACGAACGCTCGCAGCAATTCCACGAGCGTTTCCCAAAAATGCACTTAACATGAACGCGCGAGAACGCGCTCTACGTGCTACTTACGAGTCGCTGTCCATTCGCGAAGTGCTGAAATTTAACCTCATATGGAATCGTATTCTGAACGTTTAACCTAATAATTGTCATCTGTTTTGGATTACCAATCAAGACAATCAAGTTTATATAAAGCACCTACATACAGGCGGAGACACTGACAAAATGGCTGAAAAAAAAAAAAAAAAAAAAAAACACTAGAAAAGATACATTTCAAAAGGATGAAATTAATGTCCTCTTAGAGGAGATAGAGAAAAACAAAGATGTGATTTTTACCAGATTTAAAGGACCCCATACTAATAAAGAAAAACAAAACATCTGGGAGGACATTGCTACCAAACTAACTGCAACCAGGGGTGTTCAAAGGTCACGGAAGGAGGTCCGCAAGAAGTGGCAGGATTTTGCAAGCCTGGCAAAAAGGAAGAGGGCACTGCAGAGGACTGCAATTAAAAAAACAGGTGGTGGGACCAATGAGTCCCCCCTTCTTACAGCCGAGGAAGAAAAGGCATTGTCAATACTTGGCACAAGTGGTTCAGATGAAATTAGTGGTGGTATTGACATCCATGGCGGAGTAGGGATAACTCAACCTGAGCCTGAGCCTGAACCTGAGTCAGGTCCTTCATGCTCAGAGGAACCATCAGTTTCATCTGCCATCTCCGAGCACCTACCATCTCCTAGTCCTCCAAAAAACCCTCCCAGGCCACAGCCTCCATCTTCAGTGGTCCAGACTGCAGCCACAATAACTCAGCAGTTTGAGAATGTATGTAGCTGTAGTCAGGACCTAGTGCAGCTGGAGAGAGAGAAACTAGATGTCTTGAAAGACATTAGGCAATGCCTTCAAGAAGCCATTGAGAGAGACAACAACATCCAACAGCAGCTCATTGAGCTCAAGAAGGCCAAACTGGCCTTAGAAGAGAGGAGGCTTGCACTAGAGGAGATGAGTTTTGCAAGGCCCTCAATTTCTGTGCCAATTATCTTGCCAGAAGACACAGGTAATGTGATTTATTGTTTCAGTAATTTGTGCAATGTGAAATGTTTTCTATATGTAGTTATGACTCACACTGTACAATGTATTTTGCAGGTTGTGGGGAACTGAATAACCCAAATTAATAAAACTATACAATGTTTTTTATTAATAAAGCTATATGCAGTGTTTTTGATGTCCATGTGTTTGTTGAACCATGCACACGAGGCCTAAGACCATTTGAAATAATATAATAATTGTTATGAGTTCTTCCAAATGTTTCTGAAGTAAATGGCTAATGGTTGATGATTATTTTCAGACATAAGCATTTACGTTTCAATATTATTAATATAAAGTCTATATATTTGGCGTGACAGATAACACAAATATATATACAGTACTTCATCTAGCCAATACATTTCTACAGGTATAGACAAAAAAATCAACAATTTTTTTTACCAGTACTGTTCTATGTATACATTTTTATAATAAGCACAACTTTTCATCATTATGAACAGAGGATAGATTAAAGGAATATAATATGTAATCTATACAGTTTCTTAGGATGCCACACCTTCACTTTCTTCAAGGTAGGGCCTAATGTCATTACTTAAATTGATGATAGGCAGATATGTGAACATTATCACAGCCTGATAACCTTCACATGGTTTCTTCAATTAAGCTAGGATTAGTATAGAGTTTACACCTCACTAGACTTGCAGAGGAAATCATGGCTGCACTACAGCGTGTTCTTCAATTGAGGGTTAGAGAAAGACAAAGACAGAGACGACCATGAAGTAGACTGGTGACTTTAAATGCCTTCATCAGACAGCATCAAACCCCCTTGGATATCCTTGATGACATGGCTATAATAAGGCGATACCGTCTGCCAAGAGAACAAATAGCCCAATTGCTAAATAGCATTGGACCTCAGCTGATGCATGCCACCAGGAGAAATTTTGCCTTGTCCCCTGAAATCCAACTCCTATCAGCCTTGAGATTTTATGCAACAGGCAGTTTTCTCCAGGTACTTGGTGATGGGCTTGGACCAGGTAAGGCATCAGTTTCAAGAGCTGTTCAAGCGGTCACCAATGCATTACTTCCACTTGCTGTGGAACACATTCAATTTCCAGCATCAAGACAGGACATCACAGAAATACAACAGTATTTTTTAACACATCATCACATCCCACAGGTCATTGGAGTGATCGATGGTACCTTGATCCCTATCCTTACACCATCTGTGGATGGCCATGTATATATATGCCTCAAAGGCTATGCAGCTATCAACTGACAGGTGATCTGTGACCATAAGGGTTCGATTACAGACATTGTGGCAAGGTGGCCCGGAAGCACACACGACTCCTTCATGTTCACCAATTCATCTGTTGGTCAGGAGGCACAAAACTTACAGGGACAGTGGAGGCTGCTTGGGGACAGTGGTTACCCACTGAGGCCATATCTCTTCACGCCTGTGGCTAATCCTATGAATAACAGGGAGACAAATTTCAACGAGGCACACCGTGTTGCACGTAGTATTGTGAAACGCACAATAGGGAGGTGGAAGATGCGCTTTTGGGCAATTCACCAGTCCAGTGGTGGTCTTTTGTTTGCTCCACAAAAGTGCTGTGCAGTAATAATAGTAACAGCTATGCTGCACAACATTGCAGTGCAGATGAGAGTGCCCTTACTTAACAGGGAGGAAGATGAAGAGGTGGAGGAGGAGGAGGAGGAGGAGGAGGAGGATGTGGAGGACGAAGATGGCATGGGACCACATGGCCAACCAAGAAATGCCCAATACTTGGCTGGTTTTCGTGCACGTCAGCAAGTCATTGACAGATTTTTTTGAATTCATTCCTATTTTGCCCAGTCTTTGAAGCAAATTTCCCACATTACTTCTTTTATGATTTTTTTTGTTCATTCATTTTATTTTTAGATGTGTTTTTTATCTTGTTTTCCCCTTTTTATTTATTTCATTTATAAATTCATGTAAACAAAAAATGAGTACAATAAAATACAATCAAAATATTATTATATTACTCGCGTTGCAGTGTGTTAAATCTAGATAAAAGTGTAATCTGCCGGTTGTCCTGCAGGTGTCCTCATAAATCTGTCTTCTTACGATGCACTTGGGGATGTACGATTACACCAGAGCACTCGTAGATCTACGAAGATTTTCAAGTGCTACTTAAGCTACGATGCTTTTGGGAAACAGACCGTAATATTAAGATCAATCGTACGATCATTTTTACGATCAATTTAGGCTTACAATGCTTTTGGGAAATGCAGCCCTGTTCAGTAAATTAATTAAACCTTGACACCATCATCATTAGGTATCAAAATTTGTCACTGTTCTCCCACTGTATTAGATTGTTTTCCAGGTTTGAAACCTTGTAAATAGTGACCTAAAAAACTGGTGTGCGAATGTGTGAAAAAAAAGTTTTGAATCTCTGAATACAGAGTTTTTCAGGCTTGGAAAGTGGTAAAAAAAAATTAAATCTCTTCAAACATAATTTTGTTTTTGAGTTTTCCTTCTTCAGAAGTGCAACACTCTTTTTAATGGTGTGGTGTGATCATTTTTTCAGAGTTTTGAATTTGTCACTGTTCTCCCAGTGTATAGTTTGTTTTCAAGATTTGAAACCTTGTGATCTGAAAACTGGTGTGCCAATAGTTGAAAAAAAGTTTTGAAACTCTGAAAACTGAGGTTCGAAAGGGCAAAACTTAGTACATTACATTACATTTGCACTTCTATTGCAGACAATTTTTTAAGAGCTGAGTTTACAACACCCACTTTGCGGAGATACGCCAACACAGTTGCGAGCTTGTGACTCATGTGATTTGTGGCAGCGTTGTCACGCAGCTCTGCTCTGAAACTCTGAAACTAAGACTGAGCGAAAATTAAGCTTTGCAACCTCGCAACAAAAAAAAAAAAAGCCTGGAGTGAAGGCCTTCTGCTCTTGGCCAATGCTTTGCTGTCTGCTGACGTACAGTCACAAGTCGTATTTACTGGAAAGGTGGGATTGACCGACTGCTCCGCCAATGACAAAAGTGCACAGGATACGCAAACAGAGGATGCACAGATTTCTGGCCACAAGGCGGTCACGTCTAGGATGTTGTCCGGTCAGGTTCTAAAATAAGGTTACCGACTTGTTGCTGGAATTCACCATACAATTGCCAGTAGCCAATGAGTTTACCATTGATAGGCAGGCAGTGCATCAGTATACACACTCACCTCACTTTCCTCAGCTGGCGACTCACTTTCCTCAGCGAATGACTCACTTTCCTCAGCTGGCGACTCACTTTCTTCACACAGTGGACCACTGACTCTCTCTTCATGTATATACCGAATAGTACAATTAAAGTGACTTCTATAGTGCATCCAAAAGAATATTTAGATATTATATTTAAATATTCAGAAAGGTGTACAGTGTATTTTTTACTTTCACTAAAATATTTCATAAAATTATAAATAATTGCCTATTACAAATTAATGAATGCATGGTTAACTTTTTTTTCTGCAATCACTATAGGCTATATGTATTGAGACATTTTAAAATCTATATTTTGTAAAAATAATAAAAAATAAACCTGAATTATGATCTAAACATCTGTATTTTCATATATTATATAAGTATTATATATATAAAATATATATAAAATATAAGTATATATATAACATAAATAAGTAGGCTAATAAATATATAATGTTTAAAACATGATAAACTATTTGTTAGCCACCACATCATTAAAATTGATACTGTGTGTGTGTCTGTGTGTGTGTGTGTGAAAGAGAGTGCTTTCTGCATTGAGGATATTCTGTAGTCTCAGACCTTCGTTTGGGTAAATCTTTACTGGATTGTCTGTACTCAATCCTGAACCATCTTCAAGAATCATCTTAAAACACATATCTTCCAAATTTATTTGACCCTCTAACTTTAACACTCACTATTCTTAAAAAAAAAATAATATTAAGCTTTCTAATCTTTTGTATTCTATCGGTTTTCTTTTATTATACAATTAACAAAGGTAAAAAAAAGACCTCTAAAACTAGCTTGCTCTAATCTTTTTCTATTCTATCTGTTTTTTTTTTTTTTACTTTATTATATTATTTTAGAGGCTTTGTTACGTTTAAGCTGAGACTTGTTATAGCACTTGTATATCATTGCTCTTTTGTTGTTTTTATTGCTTCCATTGTCCTCATACGCTGTTTGTGACTGATTGAGAGAGCTGTCCTAAGAGTCCAAAACCATTCACTGCGCAATGAAGCCTGTTAGAATTAATAAATACAGTTAGAATGTCCTTATAATTTAAGCCATGAACATTTTTATAATGTTATATTCATTAAACATTAAGGAATTCTTGAGTATCAGCACATGTGCGGGAGCAGAAAAGTGCTATTAATTTGGTAGCTACAACAGTGCATAGTAAGGGGCCGTTCACATATTGCGTCTTTTGCGCGCTCAAGCTCGTTATTTTCAATGTTATTTTCAAAGGCGCGCTCATAATGGAAGCGACGCGTTTTTTCCAGGCACGTCCACACCACATCGAGTTAAAAACATCTCAACCACTGATCTATATATATAACTGGATCGCTCATCACGTTCTAAACTGCCAACAGGCAGTTAAGCCACCGGAAGTGTTCGATCCGCAATCTTACTAATCCCTACCAGCAGAGAGCACCATTGAGTTACATTCAAACCGCTGTCCTGAAATCATTCAATTTGAAGCTGATCAGTCAAACGGGACTCGTTTTTATGTTATGTGTAATAAAGTAATGTTTACTTCAGATGTTATCTGCAGTGTTTACGGTCTTCTCGGACAGGATAAGCGATATATTTAAATCGTGTAGGTGGGTGTGTCTGCTGCGCACTGACGACACAGGTAACTGATCAAACACAAAAATGGCTTATTTCTTTATGAACAAAATTATTCAGGAATTATTAAGCGAAACGTATTAGTATCAGAAATGGATTTTAATATATAACAATGAATAATACAATTATGTTGTTAATATTGCTCTATAATTAAATATTTTTTTTAAAGCTTTGTATTTATTTCTTAAATCTGTACTGTATATAGTCAATGTTTTCTCTGAATAAATTCAGATTTCAGAATGAACACTTTGTAGTTTGTTATATGTGTAGAGGTTGTGTCCGTCTGATGTTTATCATGTTCATGATGTTTACTACTGTAATGAACGTATCTTTTTAATAAGTAGGGGAAATTCCAGACAATTAAAAAATAACCGTTTACATGCCTAAGGTGTTCGCATTGTAATAATGTAGAGTGATACTTCATATTTATAAACACTGACTTGTTAGGTGATGTTTTCTCATTAAAATCATACAAATTCCTATTAATTCAATGGAATGTTTTCGCACACTAGGGAATTACCAATATGGCGGCGCGGCGGCTTCACTTTAATGACGTCATGAGCAATCCAGTTCTATATTATAGATAAGTGATCTCAACTTTTCAGGGAGCCGCAAGCGAACCGCAGGTCATGTGACAAGAACCAACCAATCAGCTTCATCCTTTTCCGTAACAACGTTGAAAGCTCAGGCAAGATGAAGGAATTTTGAAATAAATTTAGTAGCAGAGCTACTGCAAGCGATTTTTAGTGCTGCAATTCATTTATCCTTTGTTGAAATTTCCGCATCTTCATGGAGAGAGCAGGTAATGGTTGCTTAGAAACAGCAGACACCTTAGGAGCGCAACTGCCTGAGCACTTTGGAAAGAAGGAGACACGTTTTTAGGCGCGACATGTGAACGGCCCTTAAAGGGGTGGTCACACTAGCCTTTGAACGTGCAAAATTATTTTGGACGCCGCTGCGAATATGGGCGGGAGCAAGATATAACGGTTTCCCCTCAGTTATCACAACATGGGTTAATCTGTGCTTTTATTGTGTCTTTTGCGACAGCGTCGAAAGCGTCTTATTATATTGTACTCTGTCTCTCTCTCTATATAAATATATACACACTAAACAATAAAAAAATATAGAACGTGCCATCATTCAAATGTGCCATCTGTTCCTGTTTCCATTGACACTGCGAACCATGCAGCTTCTCTTTTTATTATCTTTTAAGTATGTACTATATCAAATAGGATGCTGCGATACGGCTAAAATTAGCACTTCATTTTTTTTATTTCTGTACAGAGAGGTCACGCAGTGACGTATCAATCATCTACTGGTCACACGACTTCACGTGATGCGAATTCGCAGGTCAGAGTTCACGAAACTTGAACTTTCGAACGCAGCGAAATGCTAAATTTTTCGCTTGAGCCTGCGTTTCCGGTCTGACGCATTCGCATGCGTTTGAATGGAAGTCAATGGAATGAAAAGTGCAGTGTGACCGCCCCTTAACACGGGCTGAGTCTGAAATCGCATACTGCGTACTGGGTACTACATTTGAATTTGAACGTACTACTCGACCATTAGAAAAGTGCGTTCTATATAGTATGACTGTGGGTAGTATGAATAGAATTCAGACGTACTACATCCGCCATGTTGACATTGTCACGTGATATATGTCGTCACAACAGTGCGTACATTTAAAGAGCCCAATCTACTGAGCGAACATCGGTGATGTTTTTTGTTATTCTTACTGCTTTCGTCTGCGTTTTTATTAAAGTCGTTTGAATTAACAATTCAAAGCAGGAGTCGGTCAGCTGCTTGCAGATCACGCCTTCATTGACAGCTGTAAATCCTTTACTAAATATAAATTTAGCTTTTCATTTTCTACCTCAGAATAACAGCAGCTACATCTGTGAACAGAATGACAGCCTGATTTTATGTAAGGATATCAAGTAATTTATTGTAATAAGTGAAAACAAATAAAATTACACAAAAGAAACAAAAGGAACATAAATTAATTAATAAACTTGAATGAATGCTTAGACAAATACACACACACATACAGTATTGTTCAAAATAATAGCAGTACAATGTGACTAACCAGAATAATCAAGGTTTTTCGTATATTTTTTTATTGCTACGTGGCAAACAAGTTACCAGTAGGTTCAGTAGATTCTCAGAAAACAAATGAGACCCAGCATTCATGATATGCACGCTCTTAAGGCTGTGCAATTGGGCAATTAGTTGAATTAGTTGAAAGGGATGTGTTCAAAAAAATAGCAGTGTGGCATTCAATCACTGAGGTCATCAATTTTGTGAAGAAACAGGTGTGAATCAGGTGGCCCCTATTTAAGGATGAAGCCAACACTTGTTGAACATGCATTTGAAAGCTGAGGAAAATGGGTCGTTCAAGACATTGTTCAGAAGAACAGCGTACTTTGATTAAAAAGTTGATTAGAGAGGGGAAAACCTATAAAGAGTTGCAAAAAATGATAGGCTGTTCAGCTAAAATGATCTCCAATGCCTTAAAATGGAGAGCAAAACCAGAGAGACGTGGAAGAAAACGGAAGACAACCATCAAAATGGATAGAAGAATAACCAGAATGGCAAAGGCTCAGCCAATGATCACCTCCAGGATGATCAAAGACAGTCTGGAGTTACCTGTAAGTACTGTGACAGTTAGAAGACGTCTGTGTGAAGCTAATCTATTTTCAAGAATCCCCCGCAAAGTCCCTCTGTTAAAAAAAAGGCATATGCAGAAGAGGTTACAATTTGCCAAAGAACACATCAACTGGCCTAAAGAGAAATGGAGGAACATTTTGTGGACTGATGAGAGTAAAATTGTTCTTTTTGGGTCCAAGGGCCACAGGCAGTTTGTGAGACGACCCCCAAACTCTGAATTCAAGCCACAGTACACAGTGAAGACAGTGAAGCATGGAGGTGCAAGCATCATGATATGGGCATGTTTCTCCTACTATGGTGTTGGGCCTATTAATCGCATACCAGGGATCATGGATCAGTTTGCATATGTTAAAATACTTGAAGAGGTCATGTTGCCCTATGCTGAAGAGGACATGCCCTTGAAATGGTTGTTTCAACAAGACAATGACCCAAAACACACTAGTAAACGGGCAAAGTCTTGGTTCCAAACCAACAAAATTAATGTTATGGAGTGGCCAGCCCAATCTCCAGACCTTAATCCAATTGAGAACTTGTGGGGTGATATCAAAAATGCTGTTTCTGAAGCAAAACCAAGAAATGTGAATGAATTGTGGAATGTTGTTAAAGAATCATGGAGTGGAATAACAGCTGAGAGGTGCCACAAGTTGGTTGACTCCATGCCACACAGATGTCAAGCAGTTTTAAAAAACTGTGGTCATACAACTAAATATTAGTTTAGTGATTCACAGGATTGCTAAATCCCAGAAAAAAAAATGTTTGTACAAAATAGTTTTGAGTTTGTACAGTCAAAGGTAGACACTGCTATTTTTTTGAACACACCCCTTTCAACTAATTGCCCAATTGCACAGCCTTAAGAGCGTGCATATCATGAATGCTGGGTCTTGTTTGTTTTCTGACAATCTACTGAACCTACTGGTAACTTGTTTGCCACGTAGCAATAAAAAATATACTAAAAACCTTGATTATTCTGGTTAGTCACATTGTACTGCTATTATTTTGAACAATACTGTATATACACATAAATACATTATAGAAATATACACAGAAACACACACACACACACACACACACACACACACACACACACACACCCACACATATACACACATCACAATATATACATAAATACATACATAATATATACATTATAAACAATATACACATATATATATATATATATATATATAAATATATAGATATAGATATATCAGCAAAAATGTGTAACCTGTTGAAATTTTATTCTAAAAAACAAAAACTACATATTTACAGACTGTGAACAGCATCATACAGGCTGCTGTCAATGGCCTTTGACATCCAAGAGCTGCATAACATTGTGCACAGAATGAGCAGGTCTTTCATGGGGATTTTGAGGATGCTGATTGCCTTCTCCCCCACAGATGACCTGGAGGCAGTGGAAGCAGCTTTTCTTCTGGTAACTGGAACAACAGATGGCTGTCACATACAAATTGAACCTCCAGCAAGTGAAGTCCAATGTTATTTCAACAGGAAGCGGTTTCATTTTGTTCAGCTGCAGGTCACCACCAGGGGAAGTACCTTGATATCTTTATTGAGTATCCCGGGTCTGTGTATGATGCCAGGGTGCTGAAGAACACTGGAGGCCTGTATCCACCTGCAGGAAAGCACATCCTGGGAGACGCTCTTTTGAAAATCTAGCAACATAGCACATAACATATCATACCAACATATTTACAACAAGTTTAATTTTACAATATGTATTACTTTATCCCTGGGGTAAATTTTAGATTTCCACTGTTTTTTCACTCATTTTTGTTACCCAAATTTAAAGTCCTCATCTTGTACACATACAGTTACTGAACTGAAGCTGCTGAAGTTTATTTTCCTGACATTATTATAGAAACGTCTTAAGAAATTCCCTTTTGCTGTTGTTTTAACCCTTTAACTGCCTGCTCAACCAAATGGTTGATTTGTCACTTTATGGTAAACGTAGAAAAGCTAAGCTAATGTTCTCAGATAATCCTTTCTGCTGTCATGGGTATTTCTCTAAAGTGTGGCACCCATTCTCAAGAAAACATTTTTCAGATGTTTTTTGCTTGTTTAAAAAACAACTGGAAACTGCTACAAAATCAGTGTGCACAAAAGTGCTTCAAAAGTTATTTGCTATTAAGCACTTTGCAACTGACAAAATAGCAACTGGAAATACCTGGAAATTAATATTATAATGAAAAAAAAAACAGCATAAATCAGTGATGATCTTAACATAAATACATGTGACGTGACATTCAGCCAAGTATGGTGACCCATACTCAGAATTCGTGCTCTGCACACTGTAAATAGTGTGTGTAGTTAAGATTAATTTTAATTTATATACTTACTGAATTATGCTTTCCAGTAAGTAGGGTTTTATCAGTGGATGAGAACAAGTGTGTGTTCATCAGTCTCTGTAACACCAGAACAGGATTTAAACATTACTGATGATTTATTATCAAACTGAGGCACCTATTAACAATAGTTTGCAATGTAAGTTATCCAACAAGTTTTTTTTTAATCAAAATATCCACACTAGTAAAATGTAAATTAAATTTAGTTACTTTATCTCATTAAATTACTTAACGAACTGTCTGTAGAGAGCAGCCTTAACAAGCTGAGGCACAGCCTCTGATAGATAATGATTATTTAACATATTTTTAAACTCAATTTACAAAATAGTCTCATCAGTTTACAATGTGTAAAACTTTAACAAGTCAGTCGCTTACTTGGATTATGTTAAACAAGTACACTTTAACCACAACGAACAGCGTTAATACATAAGGTACTTACACTTCCATAAGGTACTTACACATTATTTTCGAATATGAGTATGACGAGTCCTCTCCCGTGGCCTCATGGGATAGAGTAGTGTCCATCCTATGCATGCTACAGAATTCGTGTGGAAGTAGTAGGCCATCCGGGTACATTTCGCCTACTGTTTTTTGAATACTAAGAATTCTGACATACTACTTGCTTCGCATACTGTTTTTCGCCTACTATATAGTATGGAAGTATGCGATTTCAGACAAGGCCACGGTGTTTTGTTCCTTTAATTCATCAGATTTTCAATTAATCATGTGAGCCAGTGATTCAACAGTCCATTCAAATGGACTCTCTTGTTTCCTTTCTGATAGAATCAGCCATTTTGAATGAAAAGTTTGATTTGAATGATTCAATAAATTCTTAAACCATGGTTTTGCTGTCACCTACTGGCAGTTTTATTGTCATCATTATTTATCCATGACAGGCCTAAACCAGACAAGGTGCCAGCACATTTAGCTAAATATTTACCAAAATTAATAAATTTCAGGCCCCAGATGGAAAAAAAAGCTTATAAATAACAGTTCATTTAATAAGGCAATTTTTTTTATAAAACCTTTTTAAAAATTATGATTTTGTAACTTGGAATCATTATGTGAAATTAGCTACAGGACTAACCCCCCGCCCCCCGAAAAAGAAACTAAGTTGAGGAAAGTGAGTCGTTCGCTGAGGAAAGTGATTCATTTGCTGAGGAAAGTGAGTCGTTCGCTGAGGAAAGTGATTCGTTTGCTGAGGAAAGTGAGTCGTTCGCTGCGTGAGGTGAGTGTGTATACTGATGCACCGCCGGCCTATCAGTGGTAAACTCAGTGGCTACTGGCAATTGTATGGTGAATTCCAGCGACAAGTCAGTAACCTTTTTTAAATTTTAGGACCGTTTTATTTTGAGTATTCTGTGCGCTTTTGTCATTGGCGGAGCAGTCGGTCAATCCCACCTTTCCAGTAAATACGACTTGTGATTGGACTGTACGTCAGCAGACAGCAAAGCATTGGCCAAGAGCAGAAGGCCCTCCCTCAAGGGTTTTTTTTTAGTTGCGAGGTTGCGAAGCTTCATTTTCCCTCAGTCTGAGTTTCAGAGTTTCAGAGCAGAGCTACGTGACAACGCTGCCACAAATCACGTGAGTCGCAAGCTCGCAACTGTGTGGGCGTATTTCCACAAAGTGGGTGTTGTAAACTCATCTCTGAAAAAATTGTCTGCAATAGGAGTGCAAATGTAATGTAATGTAATAAGTTTCGCTCTTTCGAACCTCAGTTTTCAGTTTCAAAACTTTTTTTCACCTATTGGCAGACCAGTTTTCAGATCACTATTTACAAGGTTTCAAATCTTGAAAACAAACTACAAACTGGGAGAACAGTGACACATTTGAAACTCTGAAAAAATGATCACACAACACCAACTCAGAAAACTCAAAAACAAAATTATGTTTGAAGAGATTTGATTTTTTTTTTACCACTTTGCAAGCCTGCAAAACTCAAAAACAATGTTTGCAGATATATTTGTATTTTTTTTTTTACATTTTGCAAGCTTGCAAATCTTATTTTTCAATCTTGCAAAACTTTTTTTTTTTTTTTTTTTTAACGATTTTGAGTTTTCAAACACTTAGTTTCAACCTTTCAGAACTTTATTTTCAGTTTTAAATCATGGCAGGATTTAAATCCTGCAAGCCTTTAGGTTTTCCATTATTCCAATCTCCTCATAACAAAGCATCACTTTTCTTCCAATTAACCCTTGCTGAACATTTTCCAAATTCCTCTATTAATTTCTATAGGAAATGTATATCCTATTGTTTATTGATTATTGTTATAACATCATTAGTATAGGCTGATAAACAAAAATTTAAATCACACTGTAGTACTCTTAAACCTTCCAAACTGTAGTTCAATAGCAATAGAATATAACATACCTGATAATGAACATCCTTGGCTAATTCCCCTGTTAACCTTGAATGGAGCACATAAACCACCTTAATCTTAATCACACTCTATGGCAGCTCAATGGCAACCCACCCTTCAGTAAGCTATCATTGAACACCTCCAGCAGGTCAACTCCAATCTCAGACCAGAAGTTTTTAACATAATTTAGTTTTTGAGTTTTCCTTCTTCAGAAGTGCAGCACTCTTTTTAATGGTGTTGTGCGATCATTTTTTCGGAGTTTCAAATGTGTCACTGTTCTCCCAGTTTGTAGTTTGTTTTAAAGATTTGAAACCTTGTAAATAGTGATCTGAAAACTAGTCTGCCAATAGGTGAAAAAAAGTTTTTATTAAAAATTCTACCTGGACCAGTGCCCGCTGTGTTTTATGATCTAGTAGATCATAAAATATTCTATTATCAGGTATGTTATATAGAATATAACATACCTGATAATGAACCTCCTTCGCTAATTCCCCTGTTAACCTTGAATGGAGCACATAAACCACCTTAATCTTAATCACACTCTCCAATGTCACTATAAAGAATTTTTAGCATTCTTAAAAAAATCAAAACCAAAGGCTTCCAATGTATTCCATAAATAAGAATGTTCCAATCTGTTGAATGCTTTTTCTTGATCTAAGGACAACAGACCGCATTTGATATCAAGTAGTTTAGACACCTGTAAGTACCTAATAAAATAAATATTATCAAAAATGTACCTACTAGGTACACAGTAAGACTCATCCGGATGTATCACCTATCCCATTACCTTAGCCAACCTGATTGCCAATGTTTTTGAAAGTAATTTAAAATAACTGCATAAAAGTGAGAACGGCCTCCAATTTTTTTATCTCAGTGAGTTCTCTTTTTTTTGGGAGAAGAGTAACCACTGCTCTATGGCAGCTCAATGGCAACCCACCCTTCAGTAAGCTATCATTGAACACCTCCAGCAGGTCAACTCCAATCTCAGACCAGAAGTTTTTAACATAATTTAGTTTTTGAGTTTTCCTTCTTCAGAAGTGCAGCACTCTTTTTAATGGTGTTGTGCAATCATTTTTTCGGAGTTTCAAATTTGTCACTGTTCTCCCAGTTTATAGTTTGTTTTAAAGATTTGAAACCTTGTAAATAGTGATCTGAAAACTAGTCTGCCAATAGGTGAAAAAAAGTTTTTATTAAAAATTCTACCCGGACCAGTGCCCAATGTGTTTTATGATCTAGTAGGTTTTTTCCTTAAAAAGGTTTCCAAACAATTAATATCACTTGAGGTCTGACTTAGTTTAAGCAAATACATTATTTATTTTTCAAGCACTTCTAATGAACAAGTTAAATCTTTTGAGACATCTCGACCAAAATGGTTTTATTTGCACCTTACCATAATCTCACCATTGTTGTAAAGATTTCAAAGAAGACTTTGTCTTTTTGAAAATTATCCAAAAATCCTTAAATTCTTCAATTAAAAAATATAATTTAAAAGATTTGTTTCAACATGCTAATATGCACTTTTAGGTTATACTGAACTTAAAATAAATTTAACAACTTACCATGTTATGATCAGAAAATGGTAATGTTGTGATATAACTAGTGGTGTGCCGTTATCGGCTTTAATGTGAGACTCTTATCGGGCGATAAAAAAAATATCGCCGTTAATCTATTCTCAAAGTTGGGTTGGGAGATGGGTCAATACTAAGCAAGCTATGATGATTTCCACCTTGACATTTTATATAACCGACTGTCTGAGGCCAGCCTAAAAAGATGCTCAGGACAGTTGACGGACCACTGCTGCGCATCGTCACGAAATCTTTTTCACATGTTTTTAAGCCTTACCGCTTGTCGATTTAAACATTAAAGCATCCAAAAACAAGACGCGGAAAAGCTGAACAGAGTAGCCATTTTAATCTAGATTAATCTACATTAATTTCAAGATCACAGTGAGATTAATCTAGATTAAAAAAATAATCTATGCCCACCACTAGATATAACATTTGTTAAACATGTTCAAATGGTGCTTAAAAACATAAAACCTGTCTAATCTAGCTAAAGATAAACAATCATCACTTATGAGCCCATGTATATTGTCTTTCATTACCATTTATATCTCTCCAAACATCACATAGATCAACATTTTCAATGAAATGAATTAAATGTTTACGTGAATCCATGTGTGATTCAACATGATTTTTGTCCATGTCAAGCTAAATTAAAATCACTTCTGTTTATCTGTCAGAGGACCCAAACTCATTGAGTCAATAGAAACAATAGCTGAGGGTATATATATATATATATATATATATATATATATATATATATATATATATATATATATATATATATATATTATTATATTTTTTTTTTTTTTTTTTTTTACCTAACTGAGACTTGTTATAGCACTTATATATCATTGCTCTTTTTGTTGTTTTTGATTGCTTCCACTGTCTACATCCGTAAGTTGCTTTGGATAAAAGCGTCTGCTAAATTAATAAATGTACATTTAATGTAAATGTATATCTGAGGGTATATCATTAAGAATTTACTCAGTTTGCTCACTCTGAGATAAGGCCAACTATGGAAAAATCCCTGGAGTGCTCTCAATGGTTCTGTCACAGCCCGTCAATGCTATAGTGGCCTCCACTACACCGTAATCTTCGCTACCTTGTGCATTCTCATTCTCTTTTCCGCCATCAATATTCAAGATTCAAGATGATAGCATAAACAGGAAGTGAAACCAGGAGTGAGGAGAAGGAGGAGAGAGAGAGAGAGGGGGATAGAGAGAGAGGAGTGATTTGAAAGTTACACTTTACACACACATCTTTCTAAGTGTCAGTCAGATGCTGACAGCTAGCAGTTGAGGTAAAGTGCTTAGCTTTGCCTGTATGGCTGCTAAAAGAGTTACCTTCGGCTGCACACAGTTCTTTGTTTACACAAAGGGGATTTCTTTCCCCAAGATCAGACTGATTCATTCTTGTACCATTTATATGGGCTGCTAATCTGAGATTTCTTCATCAGAAAAGTTATACCATCTACTAACAACAGAAATTAGGGTTTATTAGCTAAAATCAGGTTAGTTTCTTATCATACAATTTAAACACATTATAGCACTGAAAACTTTCTACTGCTTGTAGGAAGGCACATTCAAGCTATAGTTTTATCTGATTTTGACCAGAAACTGGTGTGTGCATGTAAGAAGTTACTAAAACTTATGAGACAGATGCATAATATTGATTACGGTGTCTGCTTGCAAGCAATGTTTAAAATGATGCCACCATTCTAAATTACTGATAGTACTACATAAAGTAGGAAAACTATTATTTTCCTGGTTATGTGAATGCTGGGATGTTTCTGGTTAGCTTGTCAAGGTCTCTGCTTGAAAGGGACCCCCTCCTCTCTGTGGTTGCTGTAGGTGTTCTGGTTCTGTCTGCTGTGTTTGCACTGCTGAGCAAGGGTGTGTTAGTAAGGTATCTCTCCCACTGTGGTTCCTTTTGCAGCCTATAAGAGTACCTGAGTTCTCTCTGGAAATGTCAAGTTCGTCTTGAGTGTTGTCCAGCTGCTGGATCAGAGTATCAATTCTGGCATCTCTGTGTAGGAGCTCATAACTGCTGTATTTAACAGTAACTTTGCATGAAAAAGTGCCTTTTCCAGGTCCTTTCTGGCTGCCGTTTCCAGCTGCTCTTGTTGTTCAGCAGCTGTCAGAGTCTTTTGAAGTCTGGTGGTTTCCTCCTATAACTCCATTCTGCTGGGGTCCCTGTGGGATCTGTGAGATCCGTGATCTGTTGCTTGAGATCATTTACCTCCTGTTTCAAACCCACGAGGACGTTAGTCAGGAAGATGATGATCTTGGTGATCTCTTTGTAGTCATAACTCTGGCTAAAGGGTTCAAGCTTGATTGATAAAGAGAAGAGAAATAAAGACATGAAGCTATGGTCCAATTTGATATTCAGCAGATCTACATCCTGAAGGAATCATCAGTTTCTTAGTTCAAACACACCTTTGTAAAAGGTGCATATGATACTTAGTGCATCAATTAATAAGACTATTTGATACTTGCACATCTCACCTGTTAAAAAAAAAGAGTCCTGATGCACTTTGGGGCTCCAGTTGGTCTCTGCGGAAGTGAGTTGATGAGAAAGACCAGTTCAAATCAGAGTATCTTGATAAATGCAAAGTCAAGGCCAAAGGTCTGGTGCAAGCTTAGGGTGGGTTTTAAGGCTCTTAGCCCAGCATCTTCTCCTGGAATTCCTGAATCTAAAAGAACCATCCTGATCTGGTGATCAGTGATCTATATAGGTTGACAATGTCATACCCTCAGGATTTGAGTGAGCCAAAGAGGAATGGTACATATAGATGAGGTTATATTAACTAGTGATCCATCATAAGCATGATTAAAACATTTACAATACACAAAAGACAATATACAAGAACAGTAACAGCATACACAGTGTCCTAAAGTAAATGTGAATTCATTCAAAGGAAGGATTTTCAGTGAATTAATTAGAGAAGAGTCCCTTTTTATGTGCATTATGTGTCTGTTTTTAAGAGACTTGTTGCTTTGCACATCCTCGGGAGCCGTAAACCTAGTGTTATCAGATAGTGTGCCTTTGGTTGTTATGGAACTAGAGTCCTGGGCCCGTATTCATAAAGATTCTAAGAATCCTCTCAGAAAACTCTTAATTTAGCGTAAAAAAAACACAACTTGACCCCAAAGAACTATTTAATTATAGACCAATCTCGAATCTCCCTTTTCTGTCCAAGATACTAGAAAAGGTGGTATCCTCACATTTATATTCCTTCTTAGAGAAAAATGGTGAGAGTTCTTACTAGAACCAGGAAGTATGATCATATTATCCCGGTCCTGTCAACACTGCACTGGCTCCCTATCAAACATCATATAGATTTTAAAATATTGCTTATTACTTATAAAGCCCTGAATGGTTTAGCACCTCAGTATTTGAATGAGCTCCTTTTACATTATAATCCTCTACGTTCGCTACGTTCTCAAAACTCAGGCAATTTGATAATACCTAGAATATCAAAATCAACTGCGGGCAGCAGATCCTTTTCCTATTTGGCGCCTAAACTCTGGAATAACCTACCTAACATTGTTCGGGAGGCAGACACACTCTTGCAGTTTAAATCTAGATTAAAGACCGATCTCTTTAACCTGGCTTACACATAACATACTAATATGTTTTTAATATCCAAATCCATTAAAGGATTTTTAGGCTGCATTAATTAGGTAAACCGGAACCGGGAACACGTAACATAACACCCTATGTACTTGCTGCATCATTAGAAGAATGGCATCTACACTAATATTTGTCTGTTTCTCTATTATTCCGATGACACCGTAGTCACCAGATCCAGTCTGTATCCAGGTCAGAGGGTCACTGCAGTGACCCGGATCCAGAATGTATCCAGACCAAATGGTGGATCAGCACCTAGAAAGGACCCCTACTGCCCTGAAGACAGCAGAGACCAGGACAACTAGATGCAGATCCCCTGTAAAGACCTTGTCTCAGAGGACCACCAGGACAAGACCACAGGAAACAGATGATTCTTCTGCACAATCTGACTTTGCTGCAGCCTGGAATTGAACTACTGGTTTTTGTCTGGTCAGAGGAGAACTGGCCCCCCAACTGAGCCTGGTTTCTCCCAAGGTTTTTTTCTTCATTCTGTCACCGATGGAGTTTCGGATCCTTGCCGCTGTCGCCTCTGGCTTACTTAGTTGGGGTCAATTCATCTACAGCGATATCGTTGACTTGATTGCAAATAAATACACAGACACTATTTAACTGAACAGAGATGACATCCCTGAATTCAATGATGAACTGTCATTTTGCATTATTTACACACTGTTTTCCTAATGAATGTTGTTCAGTTGCTTTGACGCAATGCATTTTGTTTAAAGCGCTATAATTAAAGGTGACTTGAATTGACTTGACAATAAGATGTTCTGAAAGTGCTGTAATTGTTTGTGTGATCACTCTGCTTACAGAAGGTTGTGACAGACCCAAATCATCACTATTGAATTGTTGCATTTTCCCAGTTGCCAAATATTGTAATGTAATGATTAATTTCTGGCACTATGGCATTTCTGCGCTGTGTCTGAGATGTTAGCACGTCTCTAATAAGATCAGTCACAAACATGATCTCTGCACGATCTAATCTATAGCGTCTTATTAACTCACTGTCATCCATTGTCTGCAACACACTTCTTCTGCCTCTTCGTCTTTCGGCCATTTTCTCCTCTGCTAAAGAAACTCTTTAGCCTTTTAAAAGTCCTCATCTGTGCTCCTAACAAGTTTGACCTTAAGACCTCTTTTAAGGGTTAAGATGCTTTCTGAATAAATTTTTTCTTCACTAGGATTTTTTCTTTAATTTTAAGAGTAAACGCCCACATTTCTAAGAATTTTCTTAGAATTTTGTCACTAGGAGCTAATTTTTGCATTAAGATTCTTTGTGAATACGGGCCCTGTTCTGCCTTTTTTGAGGTGATAGTTGCATTTTGGGGGAAGGTTCAACAGACCCTTTGGTTAGATGTGGGGGCATTATATATTACTCATTAAATATAACAAATAGCTGTGTTTCTGATTGGTAGCAAATGCTACAACATATTTTGATTTCGTGGTGATATGAATTTCTTTGTAATTTGTGTCCTTGCTGCCTATCTTGACCAGGACTCCTTGATAGAAGAGGTATTGTATCTCTGCTGTTGTAGTCCATCAAGGTTGTGCATGTTGTGGCTTCACAAATGCTTTGCTGCATACCTCGGTTGTAACGAGTGGTTATTTCAGTCAAAGTTGCTCTTCTATCAGCTTGAATCTGTTGGCCTATTCTCCTCTGACCTCTAGCATCAACAAGGCATTTTCGCCCACAGGACTGCCGCATACTGGAAGTTTTTCCCTTTTCACATCATTCTTTGTAAACCCTAGAAATGGTTGTACGTGAAAATCCCAGTAACTGAGCAGATTGTTCAGGAGATTGTCCTTACCAGGACCAGACCCCTAAATGCATTGAAGCAACTGTCATGTGATTGGTTGATTAGATAATTGCATTAATGAGAAATTGAACAGGTGTTCCTAATAATCCTTTAGGTGAGTGTATATGTATATATATATATATATATATATATATATATATATATATATATATATATATATATATATATATATATTAGGGGTGTAACGGTTCACAAAATTCACGGTTCGGTTCGATACGATACACTGATGTCACGGTTCGGTTCGGTTCGATACGTTTTAGATACAGCAAAATGCAAAAACATCTCAACTTTTCAGAATGCCGCAAGCGCACCGCGGGTCATGTGACAAGAACCAACCAATCAGCTTCATCCTTTCCCATAACAACGTTGAAAACTCAGCCAAGATGAAGGAACAGCTGATCATAGTTGTATATGGATTGCAATTTTGAAATAAATTTAGCAGCAGAGCTACTGCAAGCGATTTTTAGAGCTGCAAATCCATTTATCCTTCGCTGAAATTTCCGCGTCTCATGGAGAGAGCACGTCATTGTTGCTTAGCAAAGACAGACGCCTCATGAGCGCTTCTGCCCTAGCGCTTTGGAAAGGAGGAGAAAGACGCGCTTAGCGTTTTCCACGCGTTTTTAGGAGCGATATGTGAACGGACCAAGGCGCTCGCTCACTCAGCACGCGCTGAAGGCTCATTGCAAAATGTCTAATGCATTTAACAGACCAGAAATATAAGATCCTAGAATAACCAACAGGTCTGGTGTTTGGGTGCACTTTGGATTCCCTGTAAGCTATAATACTGGTGTCTAAATGCTGCAGGCATAGTTTGTTGCGTGCATGTTTCTCCTTTTTTTCGTCTTTTCCCAGATACTGACACAATAAGGTGATGTCAGCGTAAATGAGTTGACATGTTTCAAGTATTCACGCTGGTGTTTTTTTTTTTTTAAAGCAATGAAGCAACCGCGCGAAGCCCTCACTATATAGGATTTTAGAAAGAATGCAGAGCACTAGTGTAGTGTGCAAACTTACCACAGTGTGGATTTCAGAAAGTGTGCAAAGACTTCACGTGCACACTTACCATAACATGGATTTACAAATAATGTTCTAAGGAGGGGCTCTCATGTCACTCTGATCGAGCAGCTCATAGATGGAATCATGCATCTCAAACAATATGTTTGAGAGTCATCTTCTTTTTCTAGTCTGTTAAACGCATTGGCCATTTTGCAACGAGCCTTCAGCGCGTACTGAGTGAGCGAGCGCCTGACTGAGTCATAACATAACATAAACATAAGTTGGTGTTTTTTTCTTCTTCGGGAGTGTCAGGGGCGTTGCCTGTTACGTCGTTTGGGTTATTGGGCTACCTTGTTGAACGCATATCATTATATTTCTCTTTTTTTTTCAAATATAATTAATTAGTCCAACGAACCGTTCGGTATGCATAATGCATACCGCGTACCGAACCGAAAGCGTCGTACCGAACGGTTCAATACGAATACGCGTATCGTTACACCCCTAATATATATATATATATTAGGGGTGTAACGATACGCGTATTCGTATTGAACCGTTCGGCAAGAGGCTTTCGGTTCGGTACGCGGTACGCATTATGTACCGAACGGTTCGTTGGACTAATTAATTATATTTGGAAAAAAAAAAATTGTGAAATATAATTATATGCGTTCAACAAGGTAGCCCCATAACCCAAACGACGTAACAGGCAACGCCCCTGACACCCCCGAAGAAGAAAAAAACACCAACTTATATGTTTATGTTAGGCTACTCAGTCAGGTGCTCGCTCACTCAGTACGCGCTGAAGGCTCGTTGCAAAATGGCCAATGTGTTTAACAGACCAGAAATAGAAGATCTTCCAATAACCAACAGGTCTGGTGTTTGGGTGCACTTTGGATTCCCTGTAAGCTATAATGTTGATGGCAAGAGAGTGGTGGATAAAAAAACAATGCTATCATGTATCTGCTACATGACAATAGGGTACACCAGCGGGAATAAAAAAAAAAAAAAAAAACACCAGCGTGAATACTTGAAAAATGTCAACTCATTTAGTAGTAGCCCTTTATTGTCACTAGTCACAAGTACCAGCGAAATTAGCCATCAACCTGTCCATACATACACAACATACATACAATGGGGTAGACCGAACAGGAAGACAGGGAATTGAGGAAGAAATACAGCATAACATTAGGAAAGTGAGGAGAAAAAAACCAACACCCACACTATGCTCCTTTTGGGAGTACAGTATGGGAATATGAAAAAAACAACTCAGCAACACAAGCACATACACCATAAACACATGACTTTGCAACTGGGGACGGAAATTGGGGGGGTCGAGGTAATCCAGTGCAGGCAGCAGCTGTCCTACCCTGCAGCTAAAAAGCGCTGGTCACGGACCTGCTTGACAGACTGGCGGTACAAAGCGGCGAAGACGAGGGATGGGGGTGGGGAGGTGAGTGCATATCTCTATATGTGTAAGAGGTCGTGTATTAGTAGGCCTGGAGAGTTGCGATTCTCTCTAGATGCCTCAGTCTGCAGATTATACAGTGTCACAGCAAGTTGCCATGGAGTCAGCCTTGGTCAGGTCCTAGACAGAGTCAACAACAATCCCGGTGTCTGTGGGAAACGTGTTGTGGGACGCAGAGCGTCTCGTTGCCATGCTTTCCAAGGGGAAAATTTGTTATCCAGCCATGGCCAAGCTGGGAGTGGAGCCGAAAGAAGATAAGATACCAGTTGTTTTGGTCTAGTAGCTGCATTCAAATTTAACGCTCACTATGATTGTCTTTTTTGGTCTCCAAATCCTCCAATTTCCTTTCCAAAGCCGTGAGCTTCACCGTGATGTTATCCATATTGTGGTTAATAGTCTCAGTCTCAATGCTGACCGCTCTGCCCACTGCTTCAATCATGACGGGCAGTCTTGTGAGGCTTTGGACAGCTGTTCCCGTCTTCTGAATTTTCCGATAACCCAGGGCAAAGCCTAATCCAATCAGCAGAAGACCTGTTATCATGGTTCCGAATAGGTAAATGTCTTCGATGTCCTCCACGGAAAGAGCCACCAAACACACAAACCGCCAATTCGCCCATGCGTCCATCGTGTAGCCAGCTGCAAACGTTCTGGCAGGGCAGTCAGGTTCCCCCGAACCCAAGCTCCTCGTTGAGAAGAAGGTGTCAATTGCGTTGAGAGACCAATTTATCAAATCCATGTTTTTAGTTTAGGAAAGCAGTGCAGAGAGAGTCTCTCAAAGTAGACAAGACAAGAGACAGGTGAAGCATTTACGCCGACATCACCTTAGTGTGTCAGTATCTGGGAAAAGACAAAAAAAAAGGAGAAACATACACACAACAAACTATCCCCGCAGCATTTAGACAGACATTTCCAATGGATTTAAACAGGGCAAAAGACATCACCGCGGCGATTGGTAGGCTACATTTACGTTAGATTTACATTATAGCCGCGTATATGAGACCTTACTATTTACCATTCATTCTATCATCACCATTATAGCTTACAGGGAATCCAAAGTGCACCCAAACAACAGACCTGATTGTTATTGGAGGATCTTCTATTTCTGGTCTGTTAAAAGCATTAGCCATTTTGCAACGAGCCTTCAGCGCATACTGAGTGATCGAGCGCCTCACTCTGTAGTGGAAAATGCAGGTTTTAAGAACATGCTTAATGTAATTGAGCCCCGTTACTATATTCGGTAACACTTTAAAATAATGGTCCGTTGTTAATAAGTAACTACGCAGGAAGTAATAGGTAGTACTACATTAACACTTAACTTAATACTATTAACTAATATAGAAGCAAGATTAACTAAGCAGTAAGTAATAGCTCATTTAGGACATAGGTAGTTCCCTATTAGGTATTTGATAATTACTAAAGAAAAATATCGTCATTGAGAACTACTTTGGAACTATGGCCAACTAATGAATACCAATTAATTACTAATCACAACAGCTACGTCTATAAAGTGAACAATTAGCTTCTTTATGGAAACGTGTATATATATATATATATATATATATATATATATATATATATATATATATATATATATATATATATATATATATATAGCCTATCCATATGATATATTTTATGAGCTCCATTAAGTTCAATGTCTCCAACTCTAATAACTTTAACGTTAGTGATATTATGCTGGGGAGGGCTTCTCTTTAGGAAGTGACAATAAATAATGATGTTCTCTTGTCAAAACATATTTGCATCCTTCATGAAAACATTGACTGCATTTATAGTGTTAAGCACAAAACAACATCTTCAGATTACAATGTCTGGTAGAATATCACTAGTTCCTCACAGAAATATATGGCTGTACAGTATGTGTCAGATAATTTTATTGTAAATTACTTTATATATATATTATATATATATATATATATATATATATATATATATATATATATATATATATATATATATATATATATTTATTATATATATATATATAATGCTCCCTGGGTGCCGCAGCATAATGGCATAAAAGGATGGGTATACAGCATAAAATTATGGGTTAAATGCAGAGCATGAATTCCAAGTATTGGTCAACATACCTGGCTGTATGTCACGTCACTTTCATATTGTTAGAATTGTTTTATTTAATTTAACACTAGAAATCTCCATTCTATCTACAGTGGAGTTGTTTAATCAGATCTTGAGAGCTTTAAAGTATTTTTTCTTCAGTTCATCTGAAGCTGTGGCTGAAAAAAGTTGTAGTTTGTGTTCTTATTTCTCTTTCTTTCAGCGCTTGTTCACAACAAGTGTTTGAATAATTGAAAGAATGTTTCAGGAACATCATACTAACCTTTATATAACATTCTACTAACATTAAGGAAACTGGATATTTTTATATTATTGAAATGTTACAAATCAATGTTCCTAGAATGTTGAATTTCAAATCAAGATTAAGTTGAAAGAACGTTTGAGGAACATCATAACTTTTAAAAATGTTCCTCTAACTTCAAGAAAACAACAATGTTCTTATAACAAAATTCAGTTAGCTGGGATCCCACTACATTGAATTTCTGTCTCTGTGAGAGCGGGGGAGATCCTATGGTCAAGGTTTCTGGATGCTGACAATTTTAAAACAACATCAGCTCATTTTGTGCATCATACTTCATTTCTGTTTCATTACACTTGCATGCAACTTGTACAGTACAATACTGCACTGTACAGCAAAATGTACAGTAGTTCAAATTTCAATTTATGAGTTTACATGTTCTATTCAATGGATTAGAAAAGATTTATTGCACCTTTATAAAGCAATTAACATTTGGAATCAGTTTGAGCATTTTTATTTTATTCAAATTATCACATAGATAATGGGATAAAAGTTTTGTTTGGATAAAAAACTGATCTCTTTAGTAGCAATCAGAATAGAGCAAATAATTAGAAACAAAGTTGACACTTCAGATAAAGATTATATCAGTGATGTTACACCAGTAGTTGCCGACAAGTGAGTGTTAAACAAATGTATTTGATATTGAATCATTCATTTAAGAGTTTCATTAAAAACCCAGATTCATCCAGTAAAGTTAAGCATTTGAGTCATTTAACCATTCATTCAGACCATTTTTTTTTTTAAGATTCTTATTTTAAGATTCTTATTTTTTGAGAACTTCTAGTAAATTACATTTCATTTTTAGTTTTCTGTTCAGAATCATGATGTCTGTTTAAATCAAACAAAAACTTTATTATTATACTTTCTTTTAGTTGATCTAGTCCATATATGTCAGGGAGTCTGAATGTGAGAAACTACCTAGCAGAAAAATATCTATAAAATTAATATTCATACTGCCCTTCCAGTGATATTCCAATACATTGACCATTCCAATTGAAGTTGTTTTTTTCTTATCCTTAGTATAAGTTATTTCATATGGTATTTTTATTTTTACAAGTAACATAATATTTCACTTTTACTGAACACATCATAGAAAAGTTGTCTATCAGAATGGCATGTAAACACTTTGGTTTTTACTTTGTTGTTTTCCTTACTGGAGGGAATGGCAGCATCCTCATACAGTACATCATCCTCCTGACAAATTTTAAAATGTCCTATAAAAAAATAAAAACATTAAAAAAAATAATTATCACCATGACTCAGCTAAGCACAAAAGTGCTATTTGAATGTTATCTTGATAGCTGTATATATATATATATATATATATATATATATATATATATATATATATATATATATATATATATATATATACAGTCTTGTTCAAAATAATAGCAGTACAATGTGACTAACCAGAATAATCAAGGTTTTTCGTATATTTTTTTATTGCTACGTGGCAAACAAGTTACCAGTAGGTTCAGTGGATTCTCAGAAAACAAATGAGACCCAGCATTCATGATATGCACGCTCTTAAGGCTGTGCAATTGGGCAATTAGTTGAATTAGTTGAAAGGGGTGTGTTCAAAAAAATAGCAGTGTGGCATTCAATCACTGAGGTCATCAATTTTGTGAAGAAACAGGTGTGAATCAGGTGGCCCCTATTTAAGGATGAAGCCAACACTTGTTGAACATGCATTTGAAAGCTGAGGAAAATGGGTCGTTCAAGACATTGTTCAGAAGAACAGCGTACTTTGATTAAAAAGTTGATTAGAGAGGGGAAAACCTATAAAGAGGTGCAAAAAATGATAAGCTGTTCAGCTAAAATGATCTCCAATGCCTTAAAATGGAGAGCAAAACCAGAGAGACGTGGAAGAAAACGGAAGACAACCATCAAAATGGATAGAAGAATAACCAGAATGGCAAAGGCTCAGCCAATGATCACCTCCAGGATGATCAAAGACAGTCTGGAGTTACCTGTAAGTACTGTGACAGTTAGAAGACGTCTGTGTGAAGCTAATCTATTTTCAAGAATCCCCCGCAAAGTCCCTCTGTTAAAAAAAAGGCATGTGCAGAAGAGGTTACAATTTGCCAAAGAACACATCAACTGGCCTAAAGAGAAATGGAGGAACATTTTGTGGACTGATGAGAGTAAAATTGTTCTTTTTGGGTCCAAGGGCCACAGGCAGTTTGTGAGACGACCCCCAAACTCTGAATTCAAGCCACAGTACACAGTGAAGACAGTGAAGCATGGAGGTGCAAGCATCATGATATGGGCATGTTTCTCCTACTATGGTGTTGGGCCTATTTATCGCATACCAGGGATCATGGATCAGTTTGCATATGTTAAAATACTTGAAGAGGTCATGTTGCCCTATGCTGAAGAGGACATGCCCTTGAAATGGTTGTTTCAACAAGACAATGACCCAAAACACACTAGTAAACGGGCAAAGTCTTGGTTCCAAACCAACAAAATTAATGTTATGGAGTGGCCAGCCCAATCTCCAGACCTTAATCCAATTGAGAACTTGTGGGGTGATATCAAAAATGCTGTTTCTGAAGCAAAACCAAGAAATGTGAATGAATTGTGGAATGTTGTTAAAGAATCATGGAGTGGAATAACAGCTGAGAGGTGCCACAAGTTGGTTGACTCCATGCCACACAGATGTCAAGCAGTTTTAAAAAACTGTGGTCATACAACTAAATATTAGTTTAGTGATTCACAGGATTGCTAAATCCCAGAAAAAAAAAAAATGTTTGTACAAAATAGTTTTGAGTTTGTACAGTCAAAGGTAGACACTGCTATTTTTTTGAACACACCCCTTTCAACTAATTGCTCAATTGCACAGCCTTAAGAGCGTGCATATCATGAATGCTGGGTCTTGTTTGTTTTCTGACAATCTACTGAACCTACTGGTAACTTGTTTGCCACGTAGCAATAAAAAATATACTAAAAACCTTGATTATTCTGGTTAGTCACATTGTACTGCTATTATTTTGAACAAGACTGTATATATATATATATATATATATATATATATATATATATATATATATATATATATATATACGACGGTGATAAACAGTAAAGTGTGTTCAAGCACCAGCCAAGAGAGTGTAAAGAAATACCCTTTGTGAGAAGCAGTTAAATCAGCGGGAGTTAAAAGTAGATCGTAAATGTATTTATTTATTGTCTCATTAGTGTTTAGCGCAGTTGTCGTTGCTAGGAAACACTTGTTTGTTTACTGTGTTGAGACGTGCTGCGTTTGGTCTCGTACTCTATCGCATACGTTGTCAGTGTTGTGTGCTTGCTTAGACCCAGGGCCGTTTGAAGGAATTTGGGGGCCCCAAGCAAAATGGACATAGAGGCCCCCCGACCCCTGCACGCACACACAGTCTACAGGAACCACAGCATAGCCATACAGTTTAAGTTCACCCGCACTTTATATGAATAAAAAAAGGTTTACAGTGCAAATACTGCTTGAAAAAATAGTTTGGTGGGAATTCAATAGTGATTTGCAATATTATGACAGCACACACTTATCAATTTAAACTCTGGGCTGTGCAGGATATCAGCTATAATTATATATTGTACTGTGAACAATGACAACAAAGTTGACAGATGAATTAAGTGCATTTAAGTGCCATTCAGTTGGGGTTTTAAATAAAGCATTTTCTGAGATGCACATTGAACATTAAACACAAAACATTAATTTAATTTATATTTAAATTATTGAAAATTAAGCAAACTTAACTTTTTGGTAAACAAAGGGGATTTACTATTAAAAATAAAACATGGAAGAAATTTTGTGTGATTAAACCTTAAAAAAAAAAAAGTTAGATTTTTTTTTAGCAGTAGGCTATGTTCTGCTGAACAATAGTAATACATCTCTGGCAAATACTTGTCTAAAACAGGACTTTTATTTTGACGGGTTGACGTACCATTTATTCAAATCAAACGGTCAAATGCACATGAAGTGACTGTCAGAGCAGTTCTGGAGATGTTGTTCATGTGTTCACGTCTTTAGTGAGACGTCTTTGAGCAGATGCTGAAATTACCGCGAGCGTCACGTGCGCTTCAGTGTAAAGGAAGTCGCGATTCTGCTCCATTCATTAACAGAGACGAGCAGAACATGCAGGATTCATATTTAAATAGACTGTTCCAGCTTAATATTTACAGATATTAGTACATATCGTGATTTGATGTAAGTGCAATGACCTATTTTTAATTAATTCATTCAAAATCGACACACGCCACGACGTTCTCTTTACATTTGCCCTCGCCCTCAAATCAAAACACTGCTGACTCCTTGCAGTACGCGATTTCTGTTCTGCGTCTTCCTTATCCCGTTAAAAAAACATGTTACCGTAACCATATTCCTTCCTTTCGGAAAAAAAAAATTGCACTAACTGTTCGTTACAAGCAGCATTTGTAGTCAGGCAGGTAGCTAACATAAACATATTTTTGCTAGCCTACCTGCTGCAAAATTACACCATTTGTAGAATACTGACAAGGTAGAGCTATTATATCCAGTGTAATTTATCACTTACCACTATCTTGTTTTTGTTTGTTTTTTTTTCTTATCCTCCTCTTCCTTTCTCTTCTGGCTTCCTGAAGCATAATTCCGCTTCATGACTGCCGAGGAGGTTTTGTATTTTGCCGGTAGCAGAGATCACGTGTTGGCTGGTTGCTGTCCGCGACTACTGAGAGTTACTGCATTGACAATCAAAGAGGCGCTCAAACAGTGTCGTTGCATTTTATTCTTAACCAGTCGTTGTCTTGGGGCCCCAGGCCAGCTCGGGGCCCCAAGCAATTGCTTGGTTTGCCTGCCTTGTCGCAACGAGCCTGCTTAGACCTTTGTTGTGATAAACAGTAAAGTGTGTTCAGCTTAATTCAATTTCCGTTTTGTCGGGTTTAAAAAAGATTAGTATACCGCGGCAGTGGTCGCGGCAGCCCTCCAGTTAAGCCCTCCTCGTGTGAAGACCGAAGAGTGTAAAGACCATCGACTCTACCGTGCGACTCCACCGGGCAGGGACACCGGCAGGGGATATAAGTATTTTTTTGATTACTCTTTTTCCTTTTCCTTGTTTCATTTTTGTTTCAGTTGTTTTTTTTTTTGTTTATAACCAAATCTTACTATGTGTTTCCAGATCCCTACTATCATTACCACTCGTAAACCATGCAACACACAATGTAGACAGCGCAATCTTAACAACCTGCATACTTTGCCTATGTCTGCTAATACACTACTTTCTTTTCCTATTGGTCTCTGGAATTGCCAGTCTGCTGTAAACAAAACCGATTTCATTATTTCTATTATTAGTCATTCAAAGCTTAATCGCATGGCCCTAACAGAGACCTGGATCAAACCAGAGGAAACTGCTACACTTGCAGCACTCTCCAATAATTTCTCATTTTCCCACTCTCCCCGTTTGATTGGAAGAGGTGGAGGTACTGGTCTGCTCATCTCTAATGATTGGAAATTTAATCCTTTAGCATCTTTGGGTATCAACAGCTCCTTTGAATCTCATTCAGTTACTGTTACCTACCCTTTTAAAATAGATTTTTTAGTTGTCTATCAACCCCCAGGACCACTGGGTAACTTTTTGGATGAATTAGATGTGTTGCTCTCAACCTTTTCTGAGGATGGTACTCCCCTAGTTATGCTTGGATATTTCAACATTCATCTAGATAAACCTCTGTTTGACGATTTCCACACTCTGCTTGCCTCTTTTGATCTCAACCGAGTGTCAACTACTGCTACTCACAAATCAGGCAACCAACTGGACCTTATTTATACACGAAACTGCTCTACTGATCATGTTCTGGTTACTCCACTGCACACGTCGGATCACTTCCTCCTCACTCTTAACCTCAACATGATCCCTGACACATCACTTACCCCTCCACATGTCATCTTTCGACGTAACCTATGCACACTTCCACCCTCCCGGCTATCTGCAATGGTTTCATCTTCACTTCCTTCCCCTAAACTGTTTGCATCTTTGGATGCTAACAGTGCTACTGATACTTTCTGCTCCACTCTTACATCTTTTTTAGACACTGTTTGCCCCTTATCTTCCAGGCCAGCCCGTAACACCCCTTCTGCCCCTTGGTCATCTGATGTTCTACGTGAACACCGTTCTAAGCTTAGAGCTTCTGAAAGGGTGTGGCGCAAGTCCAAAAATACTACTGATCTTATTGTGTATCAGTCACTCATATCTTCTTTCTCTGCTAATGTCTCCTCTGCTAAAAGGACATACTACCATAACAAAATTAACAATTCATCTAACTCTCGCATGCTTTTAAAACATTTTCCTCACTTCTTTGTCCTCCTCCTCCTCCTCCTCCTGCTTCATCTCTAATAGCTGACGACTTTGCAACGTTTTTCATTAATAAAATTAAACACATTAGTGCACAATTTTCCACACCACAATCAGTCAAGCTCATATCACCAGCAAACTTACACTCATTTACATCCTTCTCTTCACTCTCTGAGGCAGAAGTGTCAAAACTCATCCTTTCTAATCACCCTACAACTTGCCCGCTTGATCCAATTCCATCTCATCTCTTTCAAGCCATTTCACCTGAAGTTGTACCTGCACTCACTCACATCATCAACACTTCCCTCCACACTGGTGTTTTTCCCTCATCATTTAGACAGACACGTATAACTCCACTACTTAAGAAACCCAACCTCAACCCATCTCTTTTAGAGAACTACAGACCAGTTTCCCTTCTTCCTTTTATTGCAAAAACACTTGAACGAGCTGTGTTCAGACAAGTCTCTACATTTCTCACACACAACAATCTCCTTGACAGCAACCAATCTTGCTTCAGAAGTGGACATTCAACTGAGACGGCCTTGCTCTCAGTTGTTGAAGCTCTAAGACTGGCAAGAGCAGAATCCAAATCTTCAGTACTTATCCTGCTTGATCTGTCCGCTGCTTTTGACACGGTTAAGATCCTCCTATCAACGCTACTGACGAAAGGCATCTCAGGAACAACACTTCAATGGTTTGAGTCTTACCTATCAGATAGGTCCTTCAAAGTATCTTGGAGAGGTGAGGTGTCCAAGTCTCAACATCTAACTACTGGGGTGCCTCAGGGCTCAGTTCTTGGACCACTTCTCTTCTCTGTCTACATGGCATCATTAGGTTCTGTCATTCAGAAACATGGCTTTTCATACCACTGCTATGCTGATGACACTCAACTCTGCCTCTCATTCCATCCTGATGATCCGACGGTAGCTATTCGCATCTCAGCTTGTCTAACTGACATATCTTCCTGGATGATGGACCATCACCTTCAACTCAACCTTGCCAAGACAGAGCTGCTTGTGATTCCAGCAAACCCATCGTTCCATCACAATTTTACCATCAAGTTAGGCACATCAACCATAACTCCTTCAAAAACAGCTAGAAGCCTTGGAGTTATGATTAATGATCAGCTGACTTTCTCAGACCACATTGCTAAAACTGTCCGATCCTGCAGATTTGCTTTATTCAACATCAAGAAGATCAAGCCCTTTCTTTCGGAACATGCTGCACAACTCCTTGTTCAAGTTCTTGTTCTGTCCAGGCTGGACTATTGCAATGGCCTCTTGGCAGGTCTTCCAGCCAATTCTATCAAACCTTTACAATTAATTCAGAACGTGGCAGCAAGATTAATTTTTAATGAGCCAAAAAGAATACACGTCACACCTCTGTTTATCAATTTGCACTGGCTTCCAATAGCTGCTCGCATAAAATTCAAGGCATTGATGTTTGCCTACAAAACTACCACTGGCTCTGCACCCATTTACCTAAATTCGTTACTTCAGACTTATGTGCCCTCTAGAAGCTTGCGTTCTGCAAGTGAACATCGCTTGATTGTGCCATTCCAAAGAAGCACAAAGTCACTTTTACGGACTTTTAAATTAAATGTTCCCTTCTGGTGGAATGAACTCCCCAACTCAATCCGAGCAGCCGAGTCCTTAGCCATCTTCAAGAATCGGCTTAAAACACGTCTCTTCCGTCTTTATTTGACCCTCTAACTTTAACACTCACTATTCTAATTCTATTCTTTAAAAAATCTAACTACCTTTCTAATCTTTTTGTATTCTATTTTGTTTTCATTTATTATGCAATTGTATATGTACGTGTGTGTGTATCTGTAAAGACCTCTAACTAGCTTGCTCTATTCTTTCATTGTTTTATTCTATCTGTTTTCTTTTTATTTATTATATTAGTTAAAATCCCATGCTACGTGTACTGTGTTAACCTAACTGAGACTTGTTATAGCACTTATATATCATTGCTCTTTTTGTTGTTTTTGATTGCTTCCACTGTCTTCATCTGTAAGTCGCTTTGGATAAAAGCGTCTGCTAAATGAATAAATGTAAAATGTAAATGTAAATGTAAATATATATATATATATATATATATATATATATATATATATATATATATATATATATATATATATATATATATATATATATATATATATTAGATTAATCTAGATTAAAATGGCTCATTTGAATTCTGCCGAAGGCATTCAGAATATGTGTGTTACCCAAATAAAATTGACAAACAGTAAGTCTTTGAGAATGGGGTTTATCAAGCTAGGTGGTGCATTAGACCAGGGGCTCATCTCCTGTTTCCAAAATGCATCACAAAGTGCTTGAAAAAGCTGTAAACTAATTCCACATTGCACGAGGTGCAAACAACCTACTCCCTCTGCATTGCATATGTGTTGCATATTTTTTTACGCACCCATGTTAACGGATTCCATTTGCATTCCAGGAGCATAAAAAAAATATATATTTTTATTTATTTGTGCTATTTACACAATGTTTATGTTTTTTTTTTTTCAAGTTTGTAGGTGCCAAGGTACAAAATCCAAATAATTAAATGAAAAAAAGCACTGGATAGTCTTCAATGTAAAAATGAAATATAGCTACAATCAAACCTACATTTATACCTTCAACATTCCTCACGTTATTACAGTTTTCCTATATATATATATATATCAAAAATTATATCTGGTGTCTGAATAATTTTTGGTTTGACTGTTAAAACTACAAAGTAATTCAGTCAAGAGCAGTGAGTGATTTTCTTTTCTTTTCTTCGATTAACATTACAGCAGCCAGTCGCTAAATTAGGGGCGGTCACTTTAAGAGATGATGAACACATCATATATATTACACATCCCATTTTTTTTCCTCAACTGTTTACTTTCAATTAAGAAATAACTGACCGTTTTTTCGAGCATAATTTCCAAGGTGGATATTTTGACATATTCTGTATGTATTTGTCGGCACAAGAGAAAAAAAAGCAAATTCGATGTCAAGTGTTTTGAGACGCCTTTCTCTGCGTTGCCCTGAACACCAGAACACCGCGAGTAATGAATTGGGCTCCTTCAAATCTTTTTGTTTGTTCAAATTGCGATTTGTATTTGTTCGTTCAGGTGCAGGTGGGACTTCGAGGAGAACTTCGCAGAAGAGAGCTCGGTTCAGTGTCGCTGTCCGTGATACGCGGTGAACACAGCACACGAGTAACCAGCTACTCTGTACAGCTTTTTTTGTATTATTATTCTTTTTTTGCAGAGGCTCTTAAGAATACTGCACTGATGTCAAATAACAACCAGCAAGAAGCTGAGAGGGACTCTCAAAATTGGTAAAAGGGATAGGGGAGGACTGAGGGTGTACTGAATGCACAGATGTCTGTCTGCAGTGTAAGCAGTATTGAAAAATGTATAGTTGCTACTGCTTCTCTCTGTACCCATTTTTTTTTTTTTTTTTTTTTTTTTTTTACTGTGCAAATGTTCAAGGCTTTCAGTGTTTGAAATACTGGTTCAAAAACAGGTTCAAAATATGTTACATTATTGACAGTTACATTCATTTTAACAATTAGGTATCAGAATATAGCATAATATGATGGGTAGTTTTAATAAAATTGAAATTTGAAGAGATTTGAATATAACTGTGTGATCTAATCCTTTAAAAATGTTTCAAACTTTTTAAGCAGATTGTCTTGTTGGGTCCACCCTGTCACCCAGATAGATCCCTAGTAGGGCACCACATAAAACCCAAATGGGTAAGTTGCATTTACCCACATGGGTAAGTTGCACTTAGAACCCATACTAAGATGTATCCCAGATGGGTTTTGCATGTGATCTCTAGTTGGGCCCAACTGAACACAAGATCAGATGACGTGCGGAGGCTTTGTGAGACTCAGCCTTACTAGATTTTGGAAAATAGTGTTAATTTACCTGGTTATTTCTTTCATGTTCACTCGATTCAGTTATGTGAACTACAGCTACAGTAAACAGTCACTTTTGGACATCAACAAGTGGTGTTCCAATATAGCTGGAACATCATCCTTTCAATTTCAGTAAACTCCCAACAGAGCTACAGAGATCACCACAGACAAGCGGATCACTTGCACCAACCGGAAGAGTTTGGCATCGACGTCGGCGTAAACAATGATGTGGAAAGCATGGAGGGCTATGTGCGAAGCTAAAGCTAAACCCACACGGGTCATCTCTGTCCAGCATCTTCCTGGCCAATGTATGGTCTCTAATGAACAAGCTGGACGAACTACAGGTCTGGACCCCACTCAGAAATGGCTTATGGATTGCAATGTTATGTTTTTCCCTGAAACATGGATCTGTAACGATGTCCCAAACAGCATGGTGCATATGGATGGATGCTCTTTCTTCAGGGCCGACAGAGTAGCAGCAACCTTTGGTAAATAAAATGGTGGTGGAGTATGCTTTTATGTAAATAAATCATGGTGTACAGCACTCCACTACCTAAAACCCACTACATGAAAACCCACATGAGTATGTTGCATGGTGCCAACATGGAACCTCTGGACAAACCCACTTATAACCCATATTTGAGCCCATGTAGTAACCTTGTAGTACCCACATAAAAATAAATCTGGGGCCAAGATGGGTCTTACACATGTTTCCCAGTTTGGGCCCAACTGTTGGCAAGGGCAATCCCACATGAAGTCCATGTGGGCAACTGGCATTGGACCATTATAGAACCCACGAACAATCCCATATTCGGCCCACTTTTTCAGACCATGTCAAACCCACATGGACCCCACACACAAATGTAGGTTGGGTAATATCGATTTGAATGTAAATTATAATTTTAATTCTAATTATTAAATGGATGTCACCTTATTGGAACAATGAAGCCCTATCTGGACTTACCCTAACCCCACCCGATACTTTTTTTAAAAACTTTTTGATTATTTCCTTAATTTTCATTGAAAATAAATGCTTTTCTGATGTGAAAAAATTCCCAAAAATTTTAGTCCAGGCATTTTACTTTCTGCACCAGAAAAGCTGACAAATATTGGCTGACTTCTGTAGTGTTTGCATGCGATTATTTGCACAGCCCTAGTGTAAATAGATACTCTGAAAAAAAATCACGCTATTTAATGTACTCTAGGGGTCCCCCTGGTGGCTTATGCCAGGGCTATTCAATACGCACAACCGGCGCAGCGTCATAGAATGTCTATGAACAGGTCCACGCCCGCTTTTAGGGGAAAACAATCCGCCATACAGTACTGGATAGAGGAAGTGGGCTAACCTTACAACATGCCAAAGGGTTGTTGTGTGGTTGGGTGCACCATTAATGTTTGTAAAACCCCAAATTTGAAATTCAGGGCTACCTGCCATCATCATCAATATCTCGCTGTTATGGAAATATCATGAATTACGTATGATGCTAATCGAAAGATAAGCCAGGCTAGTTGTATGGCTGGACAGGAAAGTGCACTAAGTACTCTATAAAGACATAATATATACTTTTAAAGATGTTTACTTTCAAATACGAAGCAAAATCATTCACTACATGGCTCACCTGGTGACTCAATGAGGTAATATTATGAGTAAATGTCCGGTAAGACTCTTGGCAATGGGTGGGGTTGTTACACCAATTTGACACTGGGAGAATGAAGGCACAGGTTTTTAAATTGACCAAATCAAGTTTGTGGATGTATCTTTCATGCTCTGTGGCCGGCAGGATGGACATATTATTACTTGAATTGTTTTGTCTTAGGGATTTCTTAAGTTATTCACACCTGCCGGCTGTGTAGAGACGTTCCTTTTTGCTGCTAATTTGTATGGAAGTCTAGTCTATGGGAAATCTAGTTTATTTTCCCCTAAAATGGGGCTGTGACTAAATTGACAGTTACGTTCCCGGATTTGCAGGTTGCACATATTGGTGCTAGAGCTGTAATCGGGCCTTAAAAGTTAGGCCCGACAGGACCCGAGCCCTACAGGTTTCAGCCGAGCCCGACAAGTACATTTTGACTGACAGTTTTTTTAAAGCCCGAACCCGTTTACAGACCGACATTATTCAAATAGAGCTCTTTTGCCTTTTGTCAACAATGAGTCATTTATTCATGTTATAACATAATTTACTCATAACTAACGTAGACCAGACCACTTGGAAGTTGGAATAAAGAAATAAAATAAGTCCTCTGTGACATTGTAACATCTCAGCAATCTAGACATAGGCTCATTTAACCTATAAATAGACCAACGCACCAATAAAAACGAGTCATTAAAAAAAATTAAATTAAGATAAATTTTTAATTAAGATGGGTATTTGGCAATAACAAAATTAAGATAAAGGCTCCGCCGGATTTGCTTCGCATTAGCAGATGATATTTAATAAAAGAATAATGCCAACATTAGCGTAAATACTCTGTCAACATTATGCATTTAAGACTCAATGAATATTTAGTTATCATTTGAAAAACCTTTACTCACAGAGATTAGGCTAGGTCTACATGTTTTTGTGGAGGAAAATGATTGAATCCACTGTAGATGTCTTCAGCGCGCTCCTGCGCTTACTGATGGTGCGTCATTATTCACTCATTATTCTCATTATAAACATGATCAAAACTTTTCCACACCTCAGAGTTTGCTTTAGTTGCTGGTGCAACCAAAACGTAATCACCAGAGGCAAGCTTCCATTACACCTGCTCAGCATTCATTTTCACATCTTTCTCGCGCTAATCGAAACACATCACATGACCGCTCGTTTACCTCGTAAACTGGAGAGCAAGCCCAAGCCAGGTCCAAGCCGAAAACAGCTTAGAGCACGCGGCCCTCCTGTAAACGCGATTGGGCTAGAACGCACGTGCTGGAGATGTACTTATAATCACAGGAGCATTTTTACTGACGAGATGCACATGAAAATCGCATTCAATTTTTTTGCACAGCACTACCATCTAGTTAACAAAGCTAAACAGCGTTGCCCTTTGTTTAATAAGTTACAGAAACTGTTAAACGCACCAACTTAAATAATACAATACACTTACTTGTTGTGCTCCATAAACAACGCCTTCTCCAGACAAAGAGAGAACTGCTCCATCTTTCAAGAACAATCTTTGTGCGAATCCAGCATTAAACTGATTGAGATTGAGGAAGCTGTCCTCAGCAAAATGTGCTGCACGTAGTTTTACATGTGGATTATAATTTTCGGGAACCGAGTTAAACATAAATTCGACCATTAATCTTCAAGTACAGCATCCCTGGGAAGCCCTAACAAAGGCAATCGGACTCCGAGATGAAAATAACAGTGTTTCGACTACATGGTGACAAACACAAACGCAGCTCTTCCTCTTCTCCGTCGGAGCGCAACAAGACCACAACCCCCTGTTTGTGTATTCCTGTGGAAGGTGGTTAGTTAATAGTCAAAAAACTGTTTTAGTGACGTCATTACTGCAGGAACTAGAGGGATGTAGTCCAAACTGGTCATTTTTTGTAGGCAAATTCTGTTAAATAAAATATCTGGCTTGGCATTGAACTTTGAGCTTTAGAATTTTACAGATATTATTTATACTCTAACAACAACATTACACACTAACTAAAGTTTAAAACATGGGATCACGAAGAACGGGACCTTTAAGCAGGGGAACCCCACCAAAAATTTTGATTTTTAACTGGGGTCCCCCTCGAAATGCAATTGAGCCAGTTTGTGCTTGTTTTGAGTAGTGATTGGGCAGGTTTTCTTTTGAAAACCTGGCAACCCTGATAGAGACGCAACAAGAACAATCTACCAGACCGCAACATCAATAGACGGCAGTGACGTTGACAATCGGTTTTGTTTACTTTAAACTAATATAAAGAGAGTGCTATTGGTAAAAATGTCTTTCGAGAAATAACGCAGACTGGATGAAGGTGATTAAATGCAATATGTCGGTAGTTTGAATGTCTGCGCATTCGGCTGAATGCATGCTGGCTAGCTGCTTAGGACAAATGCGGCAGTAGTACTTCAAACGACAAAACCACAAGCAATCATGTCAAAATGCACCCATGGCCCCCTTCAAATTTCAATTCTATAATCCGGCCCTCAAATGAAATTAATTGAATAGCCCTGGCTTATGCCTTTGGCCGGCTTTACAAGTAAAATATGTATGCCATATGTGTATCACTAACAGATATGTGAGTGATTATTTTCTGGATGAATTTATTATCTTACATTCCATGTTCATTTAGTACAATAAAAAAAAAAAAAAAAAAAATTCTTAAAGATTGCATTAATATATATATATATATATATATATATATATATATATATATATATATATAAATATATATATATATATATATATATATATATATATATATATATATATATATATATATATATGGAATATTTAATAAAATACTTCTATATATGCTGAATGAGCACTTTATTATACTTCTACTACTGGGCAGTAGTATAATTATGTGTAGTCATGGAAGTATATTAACGCATACATGTTTTTTTAAACAGTAAATATTATAAAAATTAGCACAATATTGGTAATAATTTGTATAAAATATAGCAGTATTTTATATTAGTATTATAGTATTTCAGTGGTGTGAGACCTGACAAAGTAAAATCATTTGATATCTAATTTTGTGTGTTTTAGAGGGCTTTTGTTGGTATTTTACCCATTAAGTGTTTTTTGGTATTCTGCTCTGGTCTAAAGACAATAATAAAACACTTAGGGGCAAAAATACAGAGAATCAGACCAAAGCTTGAAGCTAAAATAGCAAATATCTCCACGGCCACCGTGAATTTCCCTGGAGAGCTGACATAAGCTGGAACAAAAGTGATCCATACAGCACAGAATATGAGCATGCTGAATGTGATGAATTTAGCCTCATTGAAATTATCAGGTAGCTTTCGTGCTAGAAAAGCTAAAACAAAGCAAAGGAAAGCTAGCAGGCCAATATAACCTAGTACAGCCCAGAAACCTATAGCTGATCCTAAACTGCATTCTAGAATTATTTTTTCTTTGTAATGTTGCATATTATTGTAAGGAACTGGTGGGGATATTGTTAACCAAAGCACACATATAAGTATCTGTATTAGAGTGAAACCAAAAACACTGAATCTCTGTTGAAGAGGCCCAAAACATTTCATGACATTACTTCCTGGAATTGTAGCTTTGAAGGCCATTAACACTACTATTGTTTTCCCCAGAACACAAGAGATACAGAGGACAAAAGTGATGCCAAATGCTGTGTGACGTAACATACAGGACCACTCAGTTGGACGACCAATGAAAGTAAGTGAACAGAGGAAACACAGAGTCAATGAGAAGAGCAACATGAAGCTTAGCTCTGAGTTGTTGGCTCTTACTATCGGAGAAGCCCTGTTTTTGTAGAATACTAAAGTTATGCTAAAAGCTGCTAAAGAGCCAGCAATAGAGAAAGCAGCCAGCATAGTCCCAAGGATCTCATCCCAGGAGAGAAACTCCACTGGTTTAGGAAAACACTTGTCCTTCTCATTATTGGGCCAATACTGAGGCAGGCATCTGAGACAATCTAAAGAATCTGTAAAGTGAAGAAAACAGTATTCAGCAGTCATTCAAGAACATCAAGAATAAAACAGAGACTTACATGTTATGAGCAGACTAATTTCTTTTAAAATGACTAACCCAGAAGTAGGGTCAATTACATGATGCTAATTTTTATCCTATATTAAAATAAATAAATAAAACATACCTGTATATAAAATGCAATTCATAAAGTACATACAATGGCTTGATTTAACCACTTTAGTTTTTTATGGTTATTAAAGTAAACAAAAATAATACAATTAAAAGTTATTAAAAGATTAATGAATTGAGTAATCTATTTTAAGAGCTCATCATACCATAACATCATACTGTAAGTTTCAGAATTCAAAATTGCAAAAAACTGCTTTTATTAAGACCAAGCTGGCAAAATAACATGTATTCTATATCTGGGTTTTTATTACATAATAGAGAGCACAAGACTGCCTGCATAGACATAAATCAATGCCTATGTCTTAATTATTGTAACTTTAGCCTGCCTAGTAAAGCATAATAGGAACAGACAAAATGACTTCTACAGCAGGATTATTGGACTAAAAATATGTTAGCCAATCATAACGTGGCTGTTTTGAAGTCTTAACAGGGACCCGTCCATTTAAACAGACAACTAATTCTGAGGGCTTGAATCAGAGTACAAAATAGTCATTTATTTCTACACTATGAACCTTTTTTATAATGTAAAATCACTGTGAAGTATTGTAAGTCCAGAATACGTTACAAAATAAATAAAAATGCAGTTCATGGCCCTTCTAAATTATAATGTCATATTAAAATTCATTTTATATAAGGGCGTACAAAAAAAAAAAAAAAAAAAATCAATCAACCGGGGTGAGAATTTTCCTGATATCACAATAAAAAAAAAAAAAAAAAAAAAAAAAAAAAAAAAAAAAGCTTAATGAAGTGAAAACATACCTTAAAAAAAGTAGTTCATTGAAATATTATTATTAAAATATTTTAACAAACTGCTTCACATATCACTAGTATAAGTATATTGTGTACACCAACTCAAAGTCATTTGGTCCAATGAACCAGTATTAATCAGTATTAAATTGCATAAAGAAACTGTAACAGAGAGACATTAATAAATAAGTGTGACCAAATATTTCTAAGAACTTTTTCTAAGAACTTTTCAAGCTAGATTGTTAAAACATTTTTAAAAGATCCTTTTCTTTATCCTAGTCAAAAATCATTGACCAACAAGCATATGATTTATTTACAAGAATGATCAGACATGTACCTGTCTCATTGCTGATCTCACCATCTGCGCAGTTAATACAGTCATAACAGCAGATAGGTCTTCCTTTTCTCACAGCCTTCCTTGTACCTGGAGGACAGCTCTCACTGCATACAGACACAGGCACCTGCAAAAAGGATAATTCATTATAGAACAACACCCAGAACAACTACACAGAATAGAACAAAAACCTTTTATACCTTTTCACTGCCATCATACCAAATGATAGATTTGCTCAGACTGAATTCTTGGCCTTTAGGCTTGGATGCATCATATTGACCCACTGTCACAAAATCAACTGAACCGTCTCCCTGAAGCTGCCAATTCACAAGTTCATATGTGGCCACAGGGTCTCCATTGGTATCAAATGAGACCGAATAATTATTTTTGATAAAGTTTACTTGCTTCAGCTGATAAAAAACCTGCATAATAGGCATGAAAAATACAGACTGGTGTAACTTATTGAATAATCAATATATGTTATAGTAGGCCTATACAAAAAGGAAATATTGCACCATATTTAGAATTTTCTAATCTCTTTGTAAATGTATTGGGGAAAATATTAATAAAATAATGTTTTTTTGATTTTACCTGCCAGGGTTCAACTTTGATGTTTTTGTCACACTGCTTTTTGTTACAGATAATGCCGTGGAGGGCATGAGCTATAGCATATGTGGCTTTGTACACCATGTTAGTGATCCGTAACTGGGACGTGTCTGTGTAGGGGTTCTGTAAAGCACGCAGGTTCTCCCTGCCATCACAAGCTGGCATATCAGCAGAAGAACCTGTCTGTCGTTTTAGACTACAGCTGAATGAGCTTTCCCAGAATTCTGTCAGCAGGGAAAAATTCAGCGCTTGTTCTGGAGACATGTCAAGTAGAAAATTACGAAAACCTGGGATAACAGACCGGGGAATTGCAAAACCCACAGCACCGATACACAAATTAAACCGCAGCATTTGTGGGTCTGTAACCCATGCCTCGCTCCCAATCCACTGTAACGGGGGAGGAGGCTGCTGGCTCAGCTCTTCTAGCAGAAATCTCATATCACCTGCTGCCATGAAGGCAACTATTACATGAACTGTTGACCTACGAATGACATCCGCGACCCTTTTCAGTTTGCTGCGTGGCTGAGTCCTGTAGTAGGCCTCGGAATATTCCACACAGATTCCCTCCTGCTCTGCAGCTTTCAGGAATGATGCCATGCCATTGTTCCCATAGTCTGAGTCACTGCGCACAGCCCCGATCCACGTCCATCCGAAGCGCTTAACCATCTGTGCCAATGCTGCCGCTTGATGGTGATCGCTGGGGATGGTCCTGAAGAAAGTAGGATGCTGACGCTTGTCACTGAGACATGCGCATGTTGCGTAATGACTCACCTATAGAGCACAGTAAACAAATAAATAAGTATATTTTAAATTTACATGCATGATATCTGATGACACAAATGTCAAAAAAATATTTTTGCATTTTCATTGTGATACAGCACCAAACTTTTGTCTACATGTTCTAAAGAAGACTAGGAAAAAGTCAAGAGATCAATCACCTGTGGAATTCCAAAACGACCGAAAAGTCTTGAAGTGCTTATAGCCGCAGTGGAACCAGATTCTCCAACTAATGCGATAACTGCAGCAGATTTTACACAGGATCCAGTGTCGTTGAATAAGAGATCTAATCCATTGGTAAGTTGAACAGCTACTTTCATTACCATTGGCACAGATGCACAAGAGTCATATATGTGGTACCCTAAAGTGATGCCTGGTAAGAGATCAGAGCTGTTGTTGATCTCTTGGATGGCATACTGTAAGGCACGAGCAAAGCGTAGCTCTCTAAAGTCCATGCTGTTTAGGAAAAAAAACTTTATTACAACATTTTAGAAATTAAATATAAAAATCTATAAGTTTTGTTTGTCTGATTCTCATTAGCTAATTTTACATTGGTTTATTTACGAACAATCAATTTAACATATTCAATCCTTTGTTAAGGATTGTATTCTTGTATTTTTAAATACTCTAACCTGCCACTGCACACTAGTGGTTGTGGCCGTCTAGTGTAGGTGTGCTTCTCTGTCCTCAGATAATAATGAATGGTAAAAGCCCCTCCAACAACAAAGTCTCCATCCTTGAAGAGAGCAGGGAGCTGTGGGTCACCTTGGAGGATACAGGTGCCTAAATTATCCCCAAACTCAGGGGAAACCCTTGTAATAAACATTAATGTCACTGTCAATAAAAGACTAACATGCATGTCTCCTGATATCAACCCCTCCAAATGTTAGCTGAGAATTGTGCCTTGTTTTATATACCCACCAGCCAATGCTGTTGTATGTTTCAATTTGGCACTGGAAAATCTAAGAGGGTGTGGTTAATTGGTTAATATTTTACATCATATTTTCATAGAATGAGAATTTATCTCATAAGTTGCAATACACCATAAACGGGACTTGTTACAAAAGCATGTTTGTTTAAAATTTCAGATTTTGCATTAATATCCTCTAGTTCTTTTTAAAGATGTGTATTTTCCATCCTATACTTTATCAGACACATACATATATATATATATATATATATATATATATATATATATATATATATATATATATATAATTAATATTATTATTATTATTATTTAAAAAGAGTGTCTGTACTGTTTTTTATATTTCAGGCATTTTTTTACTTTTACTCCACTACATTTCTTAATTAAAATGTATAACATATTTTCCGCACTATAAGGCGTACTTAAAAGACTTTAATTTTCTCGAAAAATGTTGACATTCCCTTTAGCATAGCTCCATGTAGTGGATGCATAACGCAAACCCAGTCAAACGTTTGACTGCAGTATCTTCTATTCTATGCATTTTATAATCCGGTGCGCCCTATATATGAAAACAGTTCTAAAATAGGCCATTCATTGAATGTGCGCATTATAATCCTGTGCGCCTTATAATGTGGAAAATACGGTACTTTTACTTTGGTACAGTTCCCCTAAGTATATACGTTACTTACTAAAAAATAGTCAGAACACAGTCTAGAGGAAAGCAGTTTTGACGAATCAGTGGTCTGGCGTTTGCAAGTTAGACTCATAAAACACCCTTGCTCATGTGCAAACAAGTGCACACTGCACACAAACCACAGAGGATCATTCCACTCAAGTCGAGAAATGGATGTGCAATAAAGCAATGTCTGCGATAATATGGTAAGTGCTGTTGTAATGATGTGCAATCTGACGTTATCAAATAGCCTATATCACCAAATCTTTCAGGTATATAAAATGGAAAAAATTGTTGAAACTGAATATATATATATATATATATATATATATATATATATATAGTTATGCTTGGAGATTTTAACATCCACCTAGATAAACCTCTGTATGCTGATTTCCAGTGGTGGACGAAGTACACAAATCAAGTACTTGAGTAAAAGTACAGATACGTATAGTAAAATATTTCTCCAGTAAAAGTACTCCTTTTTCAATTTTACTCAAGTGAAAGGAAAAAGTACTAAATTTTTTACGTACTTAAGTAAAAAAGTACTGAAAGATAAATGTTTGAAATTTTATATAGGATACTTAATTTAATTTTATATTAGCAAACTTTTTTTATAATCCTACTGCTCAAAATACCTGGGATTTTTTCCAAAATAACCACTATATGGAGTCAAGATATATTTTTGTTGTTGATATGGACTACGTTGACGAGAGTAATGTTCACTGTGAAGCTTACACTGTGATGTACCTGAGAGAAAACAGAGGTGACCATCTGATCTTCACCAGTAAGAACAAAGTATTTTAAAGTTTGTTGTTTTACAGAACATCACAACTATATATGATAATAAGGCCTGAAGTTAGGAAAGACATTTTAGGAATTTGAACATGCACGAGTTATTTTATATAATCTGTGTTAGGTTAAAGGCTTTTTTTATTTTTTTTTTACCTAAAACACAGAGAAGCTGATTGATGTGTGTGCATCGTCTGCCCTCGAGCATTTCAGTGGGCTTAAATAGATCACCCTTTAACAGCGGAGTTAGTTCCCAAATGACTGAAAATTTTGACCTAAATATGATTTTCAGTTACAATAATTAATCCTAAATTTCGACATTAATAACTTACTTTTAGTAACATCAGACCCACGCGCGCTCACAAGATCTCCCGGTTCTTACTTCTGGTGACTCGCACTAAACGGTTCATTTGAATCAGTGAGTGGTCGACTCCAGAACAGCTGCAATCGGATCATTCTAATTCGTAAACGAATCGTTTGGTGCGATTCGCGGTCCGATTTAAAAGTTTATTTTGAAAAGACTCAGTTCGTTCATGATGAATCAGACACCGCTTCTGCGTGTCGGAGCACGTGATATATTATAGGGAGTAACGATATGTTCTATGAAATGTAGAGAAGTAAAAAGTACGATTTTATGCTTTGGAATGTAGTGAAGTAAAAGTAAAAGTTACTCGAAATAAAACTACTCCAGTAAAGTACAGAGACTTGAAAAATGTACTTAAGTACAATAACGAAGTAAAGCTACTCCGTTACTGTCCACCACTGCTGATTTCCACACTCTGCTTGCCTCTTTTGATCTCAACCGAGTGTCAACTACTGCTACTCACAAATTAGGCAACCAACTGGACCTTATTTACACACGACAATGCTCTACTGATCATGTTCTGGTTACTCCACTGCACACGTCGGATCACTTCCTCCTCACTCTTAACCTCATCTTCACTTTCTTCCCCTAAACTATTTGCATCTTTGGATGCTCTCTTACATCTTGTTTAGACACTGTTTGCCCCTTATCTTCCAGGCCAGCCTGTAACACCCCTTCTGCCCCTTGGTTATCTGATGTTCTACGCAAACACTGCTCTAAGCTTAGAGCTGCTGAAAGGGTTTGGCGCAAATCCAAAAACATTACTGACCTTAATGTCTATCAGTTGCTCTTATCTTCCTTCCGCTAATGTCTCCATTGCTAAAATTATATACTACCATAACAAAATTAACAATTCGTCTAACGCTCGCATGCTTTTTAAAACATTTTCCTCACTTCTTTGTCCTCCCCCTCCTGCTTCATCTCTAATAGCTGACGACTTTGCAACGTTTTTCATTAATAAAATTAAACACATTAGTCCATAGTTTTCCACACCACAATCAGTCAAGCTCATATCACCAGCAACCTTAAACTCATTTACATCCTTCTCTTCGCTTTCTGAGGCAGAAGTCTCAAAACTCATCCTTTCTCATCATCCTACTACTTTCCCGCTTGATCCTATTCCATCTCATCTCCTTCAAGCCATTTCTCCTGCAGTTGTATCTGCACTCACTCACATCACCAACACATCCCTCCACACTGGTGTTTTTCCCTCATTTAGACAGGCTCGTATAACTCCACTACTTAAGAAACCCACCCCCAACCCATCTCTTTTAGGGAACTACAGACCAGTTTCCCATCTTCCTTTCACACAACAACCTCCTTGACAGCAACCAATCTGGCTTCAGAAGTGGACATTCAACTGAGACTGCCTTGCTCTCAGTTGTTGAAGCTCTAAGACTGGCAAGAGCAGAATCCAAATCTTCAGTACTTATCTTGCTTGATCTGTCCGCCTAACCACCAGATCCTCCTATCAACCCTACTGGCAAAAGGCATCTCAGGAACCAAACTTCAATGGTTTGAGTCTTACCTATCAGATAGGTCCTTCAAAGTATCTTGGAGAGGTGAGGTGTCCAAGTCACAATATCTAACTACTGGGGTCCCTCAGGGCTCAGTTCTTGGACCACTTCTCTTCTCTGTCTACATGGCATCAATATGTTCTGTCATTCAGAAACATGGCTTTTCATACCACTGATGTGCTGATGACAATCAACTCTACCTCTCATTCCATCCTGATGATCCGACGGTAGCTACTCGCACCTCAGCTTTTTTAACAGACATTTCTTCCTGGATGATGGATCATCACCTTCAACTCAACCTTGCCAAGACAGAACTGCTTGTGATTCCAGCAAACCCAACGTTTCATCACAATTTCACCAAGTTAGCTCATCAACAATAACACTTTTCAAAACAGCTAGAAGCCTTGGAGTTATGATTGATGATCAACTGACCTTTTCAGACCACATTGCTAAAACTGTCCGATCCTGCAGATTTGCTTTATTCAACATCAAGAAGATCAAACCCTTTCTTTCGGAACATGCTGCACAACTCCTTGTTCAAGCTCAAGCATACGCTCACCTTAAAGAGAGCAGCCTGAAAAATTGAGCGCAGCTGGAGGAAAACAAAACTGGAGGTATTTCATATTGCTTGGCGGGAAAGTAACCTATCCTACAGAAAAGCATTAAAAACTGCTAGATCCAATTACTTTTCTTCTCTTTTATGAGAAAACAAACATAACCCCAGGTATTTATTCAATACAGTGTCTAAATTAACAAAAAAATAAAGCCTCAACAAGTGTTGACATTTCCCAACACCACAGCAGTGATGACTTCATGAACTACTTTACTTCTAAAATCGATACTATTAGAGATAAAATTGCAACCATTCAGCCGTCAGCTACAGTATCGCATCAGACAGTGCACTATAGACCCCCTGAGGAACAGTTCCACTCATTCTCTACTATAGGAGAGGAATAATTGTATAAACTTGTTAAATCATCTAAACCAACAACATGTATGTTAGACCCTATACCATCTAAGCTCCTAAAAGAGGTGTTTCCAGAAGTCATAGATCCTCTTCTGACTATTATTAACCCTTGTGCATTGTTCAAATTCACTACCCTTTCGAGTTGTTCGTGGATGAAAACATCCACTCAATTAAACTGCTGTAAAAATTTATCAGATTCATATTTTTTTTCAATTTGTTTTGCATAAATCTGTTAATCAACTTCAGTCCCGATCAAAACTACCAAATGTTTAAAAAAATCCAAGAATTTAACTCTTTAATTGCCTAGTTCATAAATGATGTCACTGATTTGGGGGAAAAGACACACAAAATTACATATTTTCAATATAAAAGTAATTGTGGCTGGATTTTTTTTTTTTTTTTTACTTTTTATAACAGTCTTGGGAATATCAAAGATTAGTAGCAACATTGGCTTTGATGCATTTTTAGTTTTTGTGCAGCATTAGATTTAATTTTTTTCTCCCTAATTAGTTGTTGGTGGCTGTTTTTGCCCCATTGACTTCCATTATAACGACATTTTTTGATTGCAAAGCCATGACACCATATAATCATGCATTCTTGATTGTTTATGGTTTTCCCTTTTGGGAAGAGGTAAAATTTGTTGTTTTTACAGTTGATCACTAGGTGGGACCATTAACCCTTTAGATAGGCCTGTGCAAAAAAAGGCTTAGTTTCTGGCTTGTATATGGAGTTATATGGAGTATAACAGCAAATTATAGTGTTTGTGTGTGTGAGAGATTCTTGATTGTTGGTGGTTTTCCCTGTTTGGAAGAGGTAACATTTGTTATTTTTACAGTTGATCACTAGGTGGGACCATTAACCCTTTGGATAGGCCTGTGCAAAAAAAGCTTAGTTTCTGACTTGTATATGAAGCTATATGGAGTATAACAGCATATTATATTGTCTGTGTATGTGTGTGTGTTTGAGAAAGAGAGAGACAGAGTGTGTGAGAGAGACCTTTGAAAATCAAAATGTACACCTGAGCTCTCAGAACTACATGGAGTAAACAAAAGTGTATTTATTCACCTGCTGCCTTTTAATGGTTGTGGAAGTATTCGGTTGTTAAGTGATGACGTAAGAAGCACTGTTTCCAGGTCTAGGCCTCAACTCGCTTCACTTGAGAATATGACCTCAGCAGCCGTTTATGAGCATTGTTTATTCATATTGATAATTTAAGCTAAACGCTTTCAAACTTATGATATACACTACAGTCTCCGTGCTCACAGTGTCCCAAACACAAATAATTTATATAAATATTTTTTATATTTATATTTTCATTGTCTGGCTATCTGGTACTTTGGTATGGAGTTAAAGGTTAAGATTCTAACTTTTTTGCTAGTATTCTTTAACATTGTGAGTTTATATTAACACCTTTTGTTGTTTTCTCGTCGTAACTGATTTGCGTCTGATTGAAGCGTTTGGACACGGAAGCGCTGCTACGTGGCGTCAGACTTAACAAGGGAATAGACTAAACAAAAGCAAAGTACGTGGATTTAAACACTTGCATGGCATCGTGGTGGTCATTTAATGGTGAGAAGAGCAGCAAGCAACTTGTACCAAAGTTTTAGAAGTGATTATGTAGCGTGACCCCTCCAGCGAGCTGCAGCTTATTTGAAGTTGGTATTGCATTTTGGTCCATAATACATTATGTTCATAAATTTAATGCAAAGTAGATTTTTTTTTTACAGGATTTTAAGGTTTTAAACTGGCTTTACCATCAAGAAAAGACGAGCATTTCACATATAGGCCATCTGTACTTTTCACCATCAAAAAGCAGCATGTGCATAAACAAACTTCTTTTTTTATTGTTTATTCCATGTAGTTCTGAGAGCATGAGGTGCATATTTGGATTTTTTCCAATACTGTACATCAAGGTAAGTGCACAAAGGTCTCTCTCACAGCCTCTATTTCTTTCTCTCTCTCTCACACACACACACGTCACACACACACACACTATAATTTGCAATTATACTCCATATAACTCCATATACAAGCCAGAAACTAAGCCTTTTTTTACACAGGCCTATTTAAAGGGTAAATGGTCCCACCTAGTGATCAACTGTAAAAAATAACAAATGTTACCTCTTCCAAACAGGGAAAACCACCAACAATCAAGAATCTCTCACACACACAAACACTATAATTTGCTGTTATACTCCATATAACTCCATATACAAGACAGAAACTAAGCCTTTTTTTGCACAGGCCTATCTAAAGGGTTAATGGTCCCACCTAGTGATCAACTGTAAAATTAACAAGTTTTACCTCTTCCCAAAAGGGAAAACCACAAACAATCAAGAATGCATGATTATATGGTGTCATGGCTTTGCAATCAAAAATGTAGTTATAATGGAAGTCAATGGGGCAAAAACAGCCACCAACAACTAATTAGGGAGAAAAAATTTAAATCTAATGCTGCACAAAAACTAAAAATGCATCAAAGCCAATGTTGCTACTAATCTTTGACATTCCCAAGACTGTTATAAAAAAGTAAAAAAAAAAAATCCAGCCACAATTACTTTTATATTGAAAATATGTAATTTTGTTTGTTTGTTTTTCCCATATCAGTGACATCATTTATGAACTTGGTAATTAAAAAAATTAAAATCTTGGAATTTTTTAAAACATTTGGTAGCTTTGATCAGGAATGAGGTTGATTAATAGAGTTATGCAAAAAAAAAAATGAAAAAAATATTTATCTGGTACATTTTTACAGCAGTTTAATTTACTGGATGTTTTCATCCACGAACATTAACGAGAGGGTAGTGAATTTGCCCACAGTGTACCATTGAGTTTTTGAAAAAATTCAAAGCATTTTCCCAAAATATGGGTCAAAATAAGATTTGTCACCAAAAATCATTCCATTAGCTCAAACACAGAGAAAGTTGTGGCCAAAATAAGACTCAACTTTACCCCCTTGTGGACGAAAACGTCCCCAACAACCCACAAGGGTTAATTCCTCATTGTCATTAGGATATGTCCCCAACACCTTGAAACTGGCTGTTATTAAGCCTCTCATTAAAAAAAAAAAAAAACAACTTGACCCCAATGAACTAGTTAATTATAGACCAATCTTGAATCTCCCTTTTCTGTCCAAGATACTAGAAAAGGTGGCATCCTTACAATTATATTCCTTCTTAGAGAAAAATGGTATATGTGAGGATTTCCAGTCAGGATTTAGACCATATCATACTACTGATACTGATCTCCTTAGAGTCACAAATGACCTGCTCTTATCATCTGATCTTGGGTGTATCTCTCTATTACAGTGGTTCCCAACCTTTTTCAGCTCGCAGCCCACACAATCACACACATATGTTTGCGTGGCCCACTTCAAAAAAAAAAACTGACCCCGCTATTGTTGGGTTAATAACTTAGTACTCAGAAGCTAGATTGTTAACTGTACTTATTGAATGAACTATGGCTGTGCGATATGGAAAAAAATTAATAAAATAAAACCTATCACGATTTCTTTGATCAATTTTGCGATTGTAACACACCAATATGCTTTTACAGTCATAAATGCATTCAGGATTAATTTGAACCATATTTCCAAAAGAAAACCAATTAAAGCTTTATCAAAAAGTTGTAACGTCTCTAGAACAGACACAAATCAAAATTATCACTATAGTAAAGATGTAACAAAATGTATAGACTTATGGCAAAAAAAAAAAAAATATCGTGTCCAGGGACTTTTTTTTTCTTTTTTGCCATGCATTGTTCATAGAGCTCATTAATTGTAGCGGTGCTTCAGGTGTTTGCAGTGTGTATACAGTATGTGTATGCGGTCAGCAGCAAGAGCGCATAGATATAACGCAAAAGCACATTAAAATAATGCACGAGTGTGAATCTCTCTGTTCGCACGCAGGTTTCCTTTGCTCTGTCACAAAACCAGACGTGCTTGCTCAGATACTAAACTGCATCCTGTGCGCTCACAACTCTCTCTCTGCCAATGTGTTAGATATTAATTATTTTCGCACGTTTTTATTTCTAGCCTTTTACCGCGTGCAAGTGTGAACGCTCTGATCCGTTAACATGGGCTCAAAAAAAAGCCGCATCACAGACAGTGTGTAAACCTGGAGATAGGCATATGCACAGTCTGTTCTGTTCTCGCACTAGGCACTGCATTCTGATTGGATCAGATAGCATACTGCGTGAGGTCAGGGCCACGGAAAATCGTGCTATAAAGCGATTTAGAAACGCGCACTCGGGCTGGCACCGCTCAGCAAAACGGGAAAACCAGATCCTGGCAGAGCTCAGCAGCGGACAGTCCCCGGAGCAAAAAGTCAGGAGGAAACACAACAGCCATTTATGCATGTTTGAATTTGTTGTTCTGTAGCATATGCAGCACAAATATCTAAGATAAATTAGTGGTTTATTCTTAAACCAATCAATGAGCTCGAATAGTGGAAGCATAGTAACAGTTTAATATTTATTTTTGGTTATTTAATTATATATATGAAATTATGTTATGTTATGACTTAGACATTTTTAAATATATTAAAAATATTATTAAAATATTATTACCCACTAGGGGGCCGCGGACCACAGGTTGAAAACCACTGGTCTAATTAATTTCAATGATCTATGCTAAGCTAAGCTAAAAGTGCTACCGTCAGACCCAGAGATTGGGTAAATGGATTTGAAAATGGTAAAACTCAACTGTTTAACTCAAGAGGAGTTAAAATGTGGGTCTTGTTACATGTTCAGAGAACAACGTTTACATTATATGTAAATCAGGATGCACACTGCATTTAATAGGAAAACAGTGTCAAAAGGCAATGCAAAAAGGCAGTTCATCATTGAATTCAGTAATGTCATTTTTCAGCTCAGTTCAGTTTAAATAGTATCTATGCAAATAAAGTCAACAATATCATAGGAAATAAAGTATCCCCAACTAAGCAAGCCAGAGGTGACAGCAACAAAAAACCAAACCTCCATCGGTGACAGAATGGAGAAAAATCCTTGGGAGAAACCAGGCTCAGTCGGGGGGAAAGGTCTTGACTGTGGATCTGTCTCTTGGTCTCATCTAGTTGTCCTGGTCTCTGTCCTGGTTTACCTAATTTTAATCACTGCAAATTAAAAACAGTACTCCCCAAATTTCACCAGCATGTTTCCTGCCACACCAGAGGAGACAAAACTTTGGATCATGTTTATACAAACATTAATGGAGCTTACATCACGAGCCCCCTCCCCCACCCCGGACAGTCTGATCACCTTTCTTTGTTTCTCACCCCTAAGTATTCACCCCTCATCAACCGTGTGAAGCCATCAGTGAGGACCATCAAAGTGTGGCCAACTGGAGCAGACTCTTTACTTCAAGACAGGTTTCAACACACTGACTGGAGTATGTTTGCTTCACAGGCTGCCTGTGGCTCTCACACAGACATTGATATCTACACCTCCTCTGTACTGGATCACATCAACTCCACCATTGACAGTGTAACAACAGAAAAACAGATAACAACATACCCTAATAAGAAGCCATGGATGAACAAGGAGGTGCGACTTCTGCTGAAAGCCCTGTTTATTTTTATTAAAAAGACTGTTTATTTTGTATTTTACCCTTCTGTTAATAAAACCCATACTTGCAATTGGATCCTACCCTCTCCTTGTGTTTTTCCCAAAACCCACCGTCACACCTAATTAATGCAGACTAAAAATATTTTAATGCATTTGGATATTAGAATCATATTGGTGTATTATGTGTAAGCCAAGTTAAACTGACAGACCATGTCTGCCTCCCAAACAATGTTAGGTAGGTTGTTACTGGGTTTGAGCACTAAATAGGGAAAGGATCTGCCGCCGCAGTTAATATTGATATTCTAGGTATTATAATATTGCCAAAGTTTTGAGAACACAGCAGACATTTATAAGTACCAAGCAACATGTAAAAGTGTATACAATGATTAATAGGAAGCCAGCAAAGTATTGACAGAACGGGACTAATATGGTCATACTTCCTGGTTCTAGTAAGAACTTTAGCTGCTGCATTTTGGACTAGCTGGAGTTTGTTTATTAAGCCTGCAGAAAAACCGCCTAATAAAGGATTACAATAATCTAACCTTGAGGTCATGAGTGCATTAATTAATGTTTCTGCATTTGACATTGAGAGCATATGTCAGTATTTACATATTTTTGAGATGGAAAAATGCAGTTTTACAAATGCTAGAAATGTGGCTTTCAATGGACAGATTACAAGTAGCACACCTGCAGTAGGTTCCTAACTCATGACGAAGAACTGACAGTGCAGCCATCAAGTCTTTCAAGTTTTCTAGGTTATTACAGTTTTATTACTAGGTTATTTCAGTTTTTAGATCCTATAATTATATTATTATTATTATTATTATTATTATTATTATTATTATTATTATTAATAATTTATTTATTTTAGCAGTAAGAAATTCAGTCCAGTCAAATCCCTACCTTTTGACCTTTTTTAACCTTTTGAGTGGTACGGTCCACATAAGGGATTCTAATTTCCGTGCCATACTGGGAGTATGGTCCCACATATGGGATTTAGAACGTTCGGTGACATCACATAACTGCCAAATTCAAAATTTTGTTTTCGCGCGTTGGCTGGCGCTGAGCCATAGACGTGCACTGCTCTTGTCATTTTATCACCACTGTGCAATGTTATTAACCACATAATGATTATTTTAGGTTTCAGACATTTAAATAACACATGAATACTAGTAAAATAATACATTTAGAATTTGAAAAATACACTTATATGTCTATGGAAGCAACGATAACAATCCATTCAAATTTAATTTGCAGATGTTTTTTTTTTTTCATTTATATCAGATACACATAGTCTAAGTAACTATAAGGTTCACTCTATTCATCACCCAGTTCACCCGCCACTTATTACTTGTATTTTAGGAAAGATTGATGAATTCACATGCTGAAAATCCGACTGACAGGACTCAGCAAACATGGCGGCGTCCATCTCACATTACAGATCACGATCAACATCATTTAGAAAAGTTTTTAAATGACAAAACACACTCATTTACACATTTTTTATGAATCAGAATATCCGATTGGTCAATGTCATGGTAAGCAAGTTTGTGAATATATATAAAAAAAGGAAAAATTAAATGAAAGCGCTCAATCTGTCATACTGTTATTTTAGATGCAGTGTGTCACTTGACAAGCCTGACACGTCGCCATGGAAACAGTAAGGGGAACGCTCTAAGATAACAGTCATCTTAAAAAACTCACTAAGGGGGGACAGCTAGAATGTTTTCAACTCACCACTGAAAAGGTTAATATATGGACAGAAGATTTGAAGCACAAAATTACTTAGTATATGTCATAGCATATTACTGCCATTGCCTGATACCAAAGATACCCCCTGGGTAGACGTAGACCCATGTGATGTGCAGCACCTTTTCAGGTGCTTGCACAACAACAAGGCTATTGGGCCAGATGGGTTACAAACTTTCATGTTAAAAAACTGCGCTGAAGAGCTTGCAATGGCATGATGTTCCTTATTTCAAGGATCTCTTGATACCCACACTGTGCCAGCTCTGTGGAAAAAGTAATACATAATACAGATTCCTAAAAAACATGGTGTATTGTCAAATAATGACCTTCATCCTGTGGTTTTGATTTCAAATGTCGGGAACTCTGTTCCAGGATTAGCTTGGGGGAACTCTGATCACTGTTTGGTTCATCTTATACCAACCTACAGGCAGAAACTAAAATCAGCTAAATATGTATTAAGAACTGTAAAAAGATGGACTTACGAAGTGGAGCAGGATTTACAGACTGTTTTGACCTCATTGACTGGAGTGTTTTTGATGCTGCTTTCACTGATCTGAATGAGCTCACAGAGACTGTAACATCATATATCAGTTTCTGTGAAGATATGTGCATTCCTACCAAGACTCATTTAACTTACAACAACGACAAACCATGGTTCACTGCAAAACTCAAACAGATCCGTCAGGCCAAAGAATATGCTTACAGGAAGGGAGACAATGTCTTGTATAAACAAGACAAATACACACTGGAAAAGGAAATCAGGGTTGCAAAGAAGAATTATTCTGAAAAACTAAGGACTGAGTTCAGTTCCAGCGACTCAGCATCAGTGTGGAAAGGCCTGAAAGAAATGACCAACTACAAGACACCATCCGCCAGCACTGTGGTGAATCAACAACTGGCAGATGATCTGAATGAGTTTCTGCAAGTTTGAAAAAACAAGCCTGTCTGAATTCATGTGCTGACCAACTGGCCCTCCATCTTCACACAGATCCACAACAGATAACTGGAACTGTGAGAAGTCCCTTCATGCTTCAAACATTCCACCATCGTCCCCATCCCAAAGAAATCCAAAATAACAGAACTAAATGACTACAAGCCTGTGGTTCTAACATCTGTGGTCATGAAGTCATTTGAAAAACTGGTGCTGACCCACCTGAAGGACATTACTGGACACTTGCTGGATCCTCTTCACTTTCAATACAGAGAAAACAGGTCTGTGGACGATGCAGTAAACACGTTGTTGCATTATGTTCTGCAACATCTAGACAGACCAGGACTTCAGCTCTGCCTTTAACACAATCATTCCAAACATCCTTCTGCCCAAACCCACTCAGCTCTCCATGCCCACCTCTGACTGTCAGTGGATCAACAGCTTCCTGACAGACAGGCAGCAGTTAGTGAGGCTGGAAAAACTCACATCCACCACTCGTACGATCAGCACTGGAGCTCCTCGAGGTTGTGTTCTCTCCCCACTGCTCTTCTCGTTCTACACCAGGGGTCGGCAACCTTTTCAACATGGCTTGCCATTTTTTATTTTTCTGGTTAACCACTGTGCCAACACCCCCCCTCCCCCTCCCTCAGTTTTAATGTATTCTGTATTTAAATGGTACATACACATTTTTAAATAATACGATAAAAAAAAAATGAGGCAAATAGTTTCTGGATATGATTTAATAGTTTTTTTAAACTTTTCAAAAAAATATGATAAACGTGTGTGTTTGTGACAAGGCCAATGCATTAAACAGTTCAGTTTAATCACCGTTAATGTGCTGCCTTAACCCTTATGTGTTGTTGGGGACGTTTTCGTCCACTAGGGGGTAAAGTTGAGTCTTATTTTGGCCACAACTTTCTCTGTGTTTGAGCTAATGGAATGATTTTTGGTGACAGATCTTATTTTGAAATTTTTAAAAAACTCAACAGTACACTGTGGGCAAATTCACTACCATTTTGTTATGTTCGTGGATGAAAACATCCACTAAATTCAACTGCTGTAAAAATGTATCAGATACATGTTTTTTTTTTGCATAACTCTATTAATCAACCTCAGTCCTGATCAAAACTACCAAATGTAAAAAAAAAAAAAAACAAGATTCAAGTTCATAAATGATGTCACTGATTTGGGAAAAAAAAAAAAACCACACAAAATGACATAATTTCAATATAAAAAGTGATTGTGGGCTGGATATTTTTTTTTTTTTTATCCAAGTCTTGGGCATGTCAAAGATTAGTAACAATATTGGCTTTGATGCATAGTTAGTTTTTGTGCAGCATTAGATTTTAATTTTTTCTCCCTCATTTGTTGTTGGTGGCTGTTTTTGCCCCATTGACTTCCATTATGATGACATTTTATACCACCAACACCATATAATCATGGATTCTTGATTGTTTGTGGTTTTCCCTTTTGGGAAGAGGTGAAATTTGTTATTTTTACAGTTGATCACTAGGTGGGACCATTAACCCTTTAGATAGGCCTGTGCAAAAAAAAAGGCTTGGTTTCTGGCTTGTATATGAAGTATAATCAAATAAAGAAGTGAAGTCTGCACACTGAAAACTACTGCTCCAGAGGAATTTAATCAAGCTCAAGCAACGTTTCGACCTTCAGGGGCCTGTTCTTCGTACGTCGCTAACTCAGTTAGCTGGATTTGAATGTTGACGATTTGGCACGATCTTGGATCATTTGGTTCTTTGAAGCTCATCCCGGAGCTGCTGTCATAGCAACAGGTCCGTAAGCTTAAACCTGCTCGTTAGCAGGCTTATTTCATGTAAACAGGATTAGATCGCTTCTTTTCAACCAGAACTGATACTCAAAATATGTCTGCTACAGAGGTGTAGTGGTAGAAAAAGAGGTGGGTAAACTATAAATTCTGGGTGACCACATCGTGGTCACGGTAAGGTGGGCCACTGCCTACCGGTGTATGTCTATCCTGATGACATCGCTATAGGCTATCATTTGATATTACTACCAAGGGTATCAGATCGCACAAATCAGTGTAAAATGAATAGAAATGTTATTCTGTATGACAAAATATTTTACAAACATGTCATAAAATTATTTTCTCTTCAAATGTGCGCACCATTGGACTATAGCCCTGGCGGATCGTGGATATTGTATGTATAAGAACACAAATAAACCGGAGATGAGATGAATGGCTGCTGTATGAGTGATGATTCCTATTCAAAATAACGAACGTTATTATTATTATTATTAGTAGTAGTAGTAGTAGTAGTAGTAGTATTAATTGCCTGATATCCATTTTTGAATCTTGATGCAGACTGTTACGTGTTGTTCATTTTGAACGAATCTTTAATATGACTCAGGACTACCGAGTTGTCTCAGAGAGTGATTAGTTCATTTTGTCTTGACCGCAAATGCGGATTACACAACTTATGGGTTCTGAATCGACAGGTGAGGTCCGAGTCTTTTATTCTTCCTGTCAGTCCCATAGAGACGCGAAGAGTAAAGATTAGTTCATTTTCCTGAACGAGACTCAAAGATCCGAGTCAGTAAAATGATCCGAACTTCACACTACTACTGGAAACACCGCAAGCAATTGGTCAACACTGACAAGTTGCAGCGCGATATGAAAGACTTCATCTTTAACAACAAACAACCTATGAAAATAATAATGAACAATATGAAACTAAAACAACATGAGCTTAATTTAAAATGTCATAGGAACTGTAGGATATTTAGAGGTGGATAAACTCAATTTAGAGGTAGATAAACGCACTTTGGAGGTGGATAAACGCTATTTCCGAATTTTGGGAGGTGCGTAAACGGCGTTTACGTGCGTTTAGCCTCCACTACATCCCTGGTCTGCTACCACCGCTACTTTATTACAAAAGTATCGTACTGATCCAGGGACAATAATTTAAATTATAATCATTTAAAAAACTATTTACAAATAATATAAAAATGCTGTGTAGTCCATAACAACCTACTATAGACAGACAGTTTTACTCACTGAAATATTTATTTGTCATAAAATTATTACTTCATAATTGTATTATAGTCTTACACACATGCTATACAGATAATAGAGTCGTGCATTATTTTGAGTGATGACGGCTATTATACAGTATTGTTCAAAATAATAGCAGTACAATGTGACTAACCAGAATAATCAAGGTTTTTAGTATATTTTTTATTGCTACGTGGCAAACAAGTTACCAGTAGGTTCAGTAGATTGTCAGAAAACAAATGAGACCCAGCATTCATGATATGCACACTCTTAAGGCTGTGCAATTGGGCAATTAGTTGAATTAGTTGAAAGCATTCAATCACTGAGGTCCTCAATTTTGTGAAGAAACAGGTGTGAATCAGGTGGCCCCTATTTAAGGATGAAGCCAACACTTGTTTAACATGCATTTGAAAGCTGAGGAAAATGGGTCGTTCAAGACATTGTTCAGAAGAACAGCGTACTTTGATTAAAAAGTTGATTAGAGAGGGGAAAACCTATAAAGAGGTGCAAAAAATGATAGGCTGTTCAGCTAAAATGATCTCCAATGCCTTAAAATGGAGAGCAAAACCAGAGAAACGTGGAAGAAAACGGAAGACAACCATCAAAATGGATAGAAGAATAACCAGAATGGCAAAGACTCAGCCAATGATCACCTCCAGGATGATCAAAGACAGTCTGGAGTTACCTGTAAGTACTGTGACAGTTAGAAGACGTCTGTGTGAAGCTAATCTATTTTCAAGAATCCCCCGCAAAGTCCCTCTGTTAAAAAAAAGGCATGTGCAGAAGAGGTTACAATTTGCCAAAGAACATATCAACTGGCCTAAAGAGAAATGGAGGAACATTTTGTGGACTGATGAGAGTAAAATTGTTCTTTTTGGGTCCAAGGGCCACAGGCAGTTTGTGAGACGACCCCCAAACTCTGAATTCAAGCCACAGTACACAGTGAAGACAGTGAAGCATGGAGGTGCAAGCATCATGATATGGGCATGTTTCTCCTACTATGGTGTTGGGCCTATTTATCGCATACCAGGGATCATGGATCAGTTTGCATATGTTAAAATACTTGAAGAGGTCATGTTGCCCTATGCTGAAGAGGACATGCCCTTGAAATGGTTGTTTCAACAAGACAATGACCCAAAACACACTAGCAAACGGGCAAAGTCTTGGTTCCAAACCATCAAAATTAATGTTATGGAGTGGCCAGCCTAATCTCCAGACCTTAATCCAATTGAGAACTTGTGGGGTGATATAAAAAATGCTGTTTTTGAAGCAAAACCAAGAAATGTGAATTAATTGTGGAATGTTGTTAAAGAATCATGGAGTGGAATAACAGCTGAGAGGTGCCACAAGTTGGTTGACTCCATGCCACCTATTATGATTATCACATAAAATTAAATAAAAGATTTATTTATATTATAATATTAGCATAGATGCCATTCTTCTAATGATGTAGCAAGTACATCGGGTGGTATAGGAAGTGTTCCCGGTTCCGGTTTACCTAATTAATGCAGCCTAAAAGTCATCCAGTTTTTTATATCAACTATGCATTACATTAGTTTTTCAAATTGGTGTGTTCCACCGGGCAGCGAAGAAATATAGAGCTGAGTATCATCAGCATAACAGTGAAAGCTAACACCATGTTTCCTGATGATATCTCTCAAGGGTAACATATAACGTGTGAAGAGTAGCGACCCTAGTACTGAGCCTTGAAATACTCCATACTGCACTTGTGATCGATATGATACCTCTTCATTCACTGCTACGAACTGATGGTGGTCATATAAGTATGATTTAAACCATGCTAATGCACTTCCATTAATGCCAACAAAATGTTCAAGTCTATGCAAAAGAATGTTATGGTCAATTGTGTCAAACGCAGCATTAAGATCCAATAAAACTAATAGAGAGATACAACCACGATCAGATGATAAGAGCAGGTCATTTGTAACTCTAAGGAGAGCAGTCTCAGTACTATGATATGGTCTAAATCCTGACTGGAAATCCTCACAGATACCATTTTTTCTCTAAGATGGAATATAATTGTGAGGATACCACCATTTCTAGTATCTTGGACAGAAAGGGAGATTCGAGATTGGTCTATAATTAACTAGTTCTTTGGGGTCAAGTTGTGTTTTTTGATGAGAGGTTTAATAACAGCCAGTTTGAAGGTTTTGGGGACATATCCTAATGACAATGAGGAATTAATAATAGCCAGAAGAGGATCTATGACTTCTGGAAGCACCTCTTTTATGAGCTTAGATGGTATAGGGTCTAAGTTTATACAATTATTCCTCTTCCAGAGTAGAGAAGGAGCGGAACTGTTCCTCAGGGGGTCTATAGTGTGAAAGTCTGATGCGATACTGTAGCTGACGGCTGAATGGTTAAAAAAAAAATTCTAATAGTGTCGATTTTAGAAGTAAAGTAGTTCATAAAGTCATTACTGCTGTGATGTTGGGAAATGTCAACACTTGTTGAGGCTTTATTTTTAGTTAATGTAGCCACTGTATTGAATAAATACCTGGGGTTATGTTTGTTTTCTTCTAAAAGAGAAGAAAAGTAATCGGACCTAGCAGTTTTTAATGCTTTTCTGTAGGATAGGTTACTTTCCCGCCAAGCAATAAGAAGTACCTCTAGTTTTGTTTTCCTCCAGCTGCGATCCATTTTTTGGGCTGCTCGCTTTAGGGTGCGAGTATGCTCATTTTACCATGGTGTCATACTGGTTTCCTTAACCTTCCTTAAGCGTAAAAGAGCAACTGTATTAAAAAAGCTAGAAAAGAGAGAGTCCAGTTTCTGTTACATCATCAAGTTATTCTGAGTTTTTGGATAGGAATTTGGATACATCAGAAAGATAACTTTAAAAGCAGTCTTTTGTGGTAGAAGTGATGGTTCTACCATACTTGTAACAAGAAGTAGAATTTACAATTTTGGCTATATGAAGTTTGCACAAAACTAAATAATGATCTGAGATATCATCACTTGGCTGCATAATTTCAACACTATCAACATCAATTCCATGTGACAGCATTAAATCTAGAGTATGATTTCGTCAATGAGTAGGTCTTGAAACGTGTTGTCTAACCCCAATAGAGTTCAGAATGTCTATAAATGCTGATCCCAATGCATCTTTTTCATTATCGACATGGATATTAAAATCACCAACTATTAAGACTTTATCTGCAGCCAGAACTAACTCGGATGTAAAATCACCAAACTCTTTAATAAAGTCTGTATGGTGCCCTGGTGGCCTGTATACAGTAGCCAGTACAAACATAACAGGGGATTTATCATTAACATTTGTTTCTATGGATAATGTTATATGAAGCATTATTACTGCAAACAAGTTATACTTGAAACCTGCCCTCTGAGAAATCCTGAAAACGTTGTAATAAATTGAAGCAACACCTCTCCCTTTGACTTTTAGATGTGGCTCATGTTTATAAAAGTAATCTTAGGGGGGTGGATTCATTTAAAATAATGTAATCATCAGGTTTTAGCCAGGTTTCTGTCAAACAGAGCACATCTAAATTATGATCAGTGATAATATTATTTACGTAGAAAGGGATCTGATATTCAATAAGCCATTTATCATTTGTTTATCCGTATTGCATCTGTTTTTTATTTTTTGAACCTCTATTGAATTGTTAATCTAAACTTAATTTTTTTTTGTATTTTCTAGTTTGGGGAACAGACACAATATCTATAGTGTGATATCTAGGTGAAAGAGTCTCTATGTGCTGAGAATTAGCTGACATCTGTGACGTGAGACAGCTAGCAGACGGTCGGTTTAGCCAGTCTGTCTGCTTCCTGACCTGGGCCCCAGTTAGTCAAATATAAACACTAAGACTATTTGCCATATTTCTAGAGAGAAGAGTGGCGCCAGCCCAGGAGGGATGAAGACCATCTCTTTTTAACAGGTCAGGTCTGCCCCAAAAGGTCGTCTAATTGTCTATGAAACCTATGTTATTCTGTGGGCACCACTTAGACATCCAGCCATTGAGTAATGACAATCTGCTATGCATCTCGTCACCACGGTAAGCAGGGAGGGGACCAGAGCATATTACAGTCTCTGACATCGTGCTTGCAAGATCACACACCTCTGTAATGTTATTTTTAGTTCAGACAGGAACCACTTTGGCAAGTTTACTTGAGTTTATTGAACACAATTTATCTTTGGCGGTATGGTTCCTTATGGGGGTTCTTGCTCCCAGAATAATTGAACATACAAGAGCTTTAACATTAACCCCCCGGAGCCATGAATTTAGAAATACATAATAATTAAGACTTTTAATAAAGTCTTTAAAGCAAACGGTGATAATCATGTAGATGTGGCAGTGGTACGTCTATCCTGTAGCCTGATTATAAAGATGGGTGTCTCTCCGCAATGAGGTCCATGCCAGCTAAGATTTTTGGAAGCCTTAGTGATCTGAAACAAACAAGACAACAGCCAGAAGGTGCGCAGTAATGTGCTCATGCATATAATGGGGAGGGAGGGAGGGTTGCGAGTCGTTGAGCATACTTACCGAGCAGTAGTGCCATGTATATATATGTCCCGTGTCTAATAGGAGAGATGTGGTGATTGGAGCGATTTGACAGCTGACCGCATCAGCTGTTCACAGCCTTGCCTCCGTGGCCTGACTGAACTGACGCTGCGCTCGAACCACTTTGGCAAGTTTACTTGAGTTTATTGAACACAATTTATCTTTGGCGGTATGGTTCCTTATGGGGGTTCTTGCTCCCAGAATAATTGAACATACAAGAGCTTTAACATTAACCCCCAAAACATAATGAGAGTATTACGCCCTGAAGAAGAACCCCCAAAACCAACCTTGTTCCAGTCCTGCAAAGAGAAAAGACAGTGTTATTGAGATATCCTTAAATGTAACCTACTGGCTAGCGAAGGGGTATCTCCCTTCTTATGGGGCAGAAAATAGCGGGCCTCTCTATAATTAAGGTAGCTGGTAATAGCAGCGAGGGTATTTTCTCCAGCGGGAGAACCGCAAACGAGCAGCATGTCGCTGAGCTTGGTATGAGTGGTTGGAGAGTAGCATTTCCTTGTTTCCTTCCTGCAAAAGAGAAAGATAATGTTATGGAGAAGTCCTTAAGCAGCCTATGGTAGGAGAGGCGTGTTCTCATGTCTAAAGCGAGGGAGAGAATAGCGAGTCCCCTCTTATTTTAAGTAGCAGGGGTGTTCATCCTCTGCTGAAGGATGAACAGCAGTCTCCTGCAGCCATAGCAGCAAAGGGTGCTCTCTCCAGCTGGAGAGAACAGCAGGTCCCTTTCTTCTGAGGGGGAGTTCGTCCCTCGCTTGAGGGATAACAGCGGCCCCCTCAGGTATCGCGGCAAGGGGTGATCTCCCAGCAGGAGAAAACAGCAGCCCCTTTTCCTTTAAATTTTTTTTTTTTTTTTTTTTTTTTTTTTTTAAATCTCCTTCTCATTCAGCTTTGCCTTCTCCATCTCCATTAGCAAAACAGCAGCCCCCCTTTTTTTTTACGTAGCAGTGTGGGTTTTCTCTAAGCAGCAGTTACTTCCTCATTCTTCTCATTCTCCATTCCTTCTAATTCGCTTCCTCATTCTTTTCATCCTCCATCTCCTTCTCCTCATTCTTCTCCTTCCTTATTTCCTTCTTCTCATCCTCCTCCTCATCCTTATTATCCTCCTCATTTTCCATCTCATCATCCTCTTCCTTATCCTTATTATCCTCCTCATTCTTCATTTCCTCCTCTTCATCCTCCTCCTCATTCTTCTCATCCTCCTCCTCATTCTTCTCATCCTCCTCCTCATTCTCCTTTTTCCCTTGCGGTCAGTGTCGTATTTTATTATTATTGAATGTACGTAGTACAAAATATCCACTGGTTATAACCAACGATATTTAGCTGTAGATCAGCTAAAAACATTACTTTGCTTCAGAAGACTGTCCAAAAACGGTTCATGAGGAGAAACAGACATGTCTATAATCACATACTTATCAATATGAAGTAATAAAATCCAGATGGTCAAATACGCAGGCGTTTCAGAACATTTTGTGAACACAGATACTCAACACTACTTAATACGGTGCCATACATTTCAAGAATAAGGTCACTTGATTTTTTTTTTTTTTTTTTTTTTTTTTGGATGACGTGACTCAATACAACAGCTGACTACATGAACGCTCTTACCTTCTAAACGCAGATTTGCGGCCATTTTGTGGACTGAAATGTTGAATAAACCCCGAAACACACGTGAACGTAGTCATGTGGTGAGTCTGGCCAATCGTGAACAGCTGTATTGTCATAGGCGCTCCAGCTGTCACTCTGGAGAAGTGCAGGCTGGATCAGCCGGCTGCTCTCGAACACTCTCGCGATACTTGATGGCACACGTGACGGTCATGTGTGTCGGCGCAGTCTTAGTCAGACGATATTCTACCCGGTATGCACTGCTTCAGTCAGATTTGCGATTGGTTTGCATGGTGCTGGATTGTCGACACACCTGATGCACTTCGAGTCAGCTGCTCAAGATCGGATGCAGCCAGTAATTCTCACTAAAGATTTCAGAGGATGGTTAGTCATTGGCGCCCTCTGTTGTTCCAAGAGGTACACCAGGGTTCTTACGGCCTTGAGTAAATCCAAGCACTTCCAAGACCTTAGTCAGACGATATTCTACCCGGTATGCACTGCTTCAGTCAGATTTGCGATTGGTTTGCATGGTGCTGGATTGTCGACACACCTGATGCACTTCGAGTCAGCTGCTCAAGATCGGATGCAGCCAGTAATTCTCACTAAAGATTTCAGAGGATGGTTAGTCATTGTCGCCCTCTGTTGTTCCAAGAGGTACACCAGGGTTCTTACGGCCTTGAGTAAATCCAAGCACTTCCAAGACATTTAATTTTTTTTAGCACTTCAGACTGGGTAAATTACCCCTTTTTTTTTTCTTTTTTTTTTTGCGCTGTATGAATACTCTTACCTTAGTTAAGCACATGCACAGATACCCAACGGACACCCTTACTTGTAAAACGTTTGGATTTTAAGGTGCATAAGCAATTCCATAGTTCTAGACAAATCATCAAATTGCCAACAGCTGGCGCACTTGGCCCGGTACAACGGTTTGTATAGATGTCCTTACAATAATGATATCCTTAGATTTTGTCCCAATACGATTAATGTTTGTGGGAGAATGACACATCATGTTCATACATCTTTCCATGTGTTTTTTGTAGCATAAAAGATGGTTAATCCATTCGGGATTTAATTTACAGACTTGCAACATTTCCCTGATTGATGACTGACGATTCCACTGCATTTCGCGGACTAGCCACAAATTAATTCTTGTTTACATTATTCCGCTGTTGTGATGACGATGTTCGAGAGAGTCAGTCCAGTGACATGATCTGACACGACTGTAGCATTCAACACCGTGTGTGATTATAAAATGGCAATAATGCCTTAACCTGATGCTGGGGAACCCTGCATATGATTGTATGCATTGCAGTCTTAGAATGTAGTTTAACTGAGCAGGGAATATTTATTTATTTATTTTTGCGTAATAGAGCACTCCACAGCCACAGGCGCAGACTCGAGCGGAGCTGCTTATAAAATGAACCATGGTTACCCATAAGAGCAAATATTAACTCAAATATGCGCATTTCCAGGCAATTATTAAATCCAAGCGCTTATACAATTAACCCTGAACACTGCATTAATTTTCAGCATTTAGGAGGATTCGAACACCCGTACTATGACCCTGTACGATGGCGAATGTGACGCGTATGAGCCAAAGAGTAAGCCAAGTGTTTGATCAGGTGCGCGCTCAGTCAGCAGAGGCTCGCAGTTGAGCCGGCAAAAGCATTAAATACCTCCGATGCACGGCAGGACTAGCACATGATTTTGGACAATATAAACCTCACAAGCAAGCAGTCCCATATCTTGATAGCTTAAACGAATATCTTCTTAGTGTGTGGAGTGGGGCGGGATCGCCCGCAGTCGGAAATAGGAGTAGCGAAGGGTGCTCTTTAAACAGCTGAAATCAGCGTGCACCTGTAAAGCAGGAAGTCTTTTATATATATATATATATATATATATATATATATATATATATATATATATATATATATATATAAAATATATATTTTATATGGTCAGACTTTAATTTAGGCAACAGCATAAGCCCTTTGTCTGATACGTTTTAGCATTTATACGAGCAAAATTACGATCTGTACATGTAGTATAAAGCACTTGATCGTGTTTGAGTAACAGCAAATCACGGATTAAACCCAGTGTGTTGTAGTAGTCAGATAAGTTTGATGAAGCATCCCTGAAGCAGCAGCCGTTAATATCGACAGCCTTGACCACAGGTTGACGAGGCTCGTGGGTATGTTACTGTGTTACAGGTGTGGTAATATATAGCATGCCTCACAACGTAACTGAACAAGCTTTTCAATAAACCATGTCTGAAGCATGTTCGCCAAATAGCACTAGTTTGTAAAAAATGAAATACTTTGCTTAGCTTCGTGAAGACGTCCAAAGATGAATTAAGTTGAAATTGCCAGTTGTTCGTGGATGCTTTGATTTGTTGAATATATGGCTTCTTCCAGCGAGGAGCAGATCTTGTGTAAGTTGTGATTCGGTCGTATTAGTACACACTGACGATGAATCGCGTGCGAAGAGTCTATATCAAGCTCACTTCACTCAATTCAGTCTGTTGCTTGACAAACAAACACGGTGAATTCGCTTAAGTTCGTGACTGAAATCTGGTGAGATACTCTGTGGGAATCCTGCCAAACCTGATTTGACGCTTCGTATGGAGATAGATTCGCCGTCTGATAGTTCCTGAGCGAGCAAAGGCTCTCGTGAGCAGTTTGAGCCTTGCGAGTCGTTGAGCATACTTACCGAGCAGTAGTGGCACGTATATATATGTCCCGTGTCTAATAGGAGAGATGTGGTGATTGGAGCGATTTGACAGCTGACCGCATCAGCTGTTCACAGCCTTGCCTCCGTGGCCTGACTGAACTGACGCTGCGCTCGATTAATCTCTGACTGGCGAAGTCGAACATCATTAGCGCCGGCATGAATAACAATCTTACTGTATTCAAGTTTAGCATTAGCCCGCACTTTTAAATTTGCCAAGATGTCAGGTGCTCTGGCTCCCAGTAAACATTTGACTATGGTGGTTGATGTCTCTATATTCACGTTCCGTACAATAGAATCACCAATAACAAGAGCACTTTCATCAGGTTTCTCAGTGGGTGCATCGCTGAGTGGGGAGAACCTGTTTAATGTTTTGATCGGAACAGAAGAGCAGTGTTTTGACCCACGACTACGCTGCCTCACTGTCACCCAGTTGTCCTGCTGCAGGGGCTCTGTTGCCGGAACCGAACAATGTACAGGAATCCCTGAGCTAGACGCATCCAAAGCCGTATCTAGAGCCCTAACATTCTTACTGTCCTCAATTAAAGTTTGGATGGTGTCTCTAATTCTGAAATCTTCTCTGTCAGCCTAACTATTTCCCTGCATTTATCACATGTGAATCCCTAATCTGGTACAGAGATAGATAAATTGTACATGTGACAAGAGGTGCAAATAACAATACCAGGAGAAGCCATTACTCACCGTGCTTGATGAAATATTCTTACCACAGTTGTTTGATGAACTTGTGAAAAACTGGAGCGAGAGTGAAAGGAGAGGAGAAAAGAAAACAGCGATAGGTTCGAATGAAAACGCTAATGACAAGCTAACGAGTGCTAAATCCAAACCACCTGTCACTCAAGTGGCCACACCCTTAATTATGCCGAACTTTAAGTCTTAATATAATTTAAATGGATGAGTTATACATCAGTTGCCATGAAGGCCAAAATAATTTTTTGCACCAGGCTGTAATCATGTTTTGTTCTGCTGTAAAGTGGGGAATTTTAATATGGGGAGTCTATGGGACTGACTCCGTTTTGCCGCCAGGCTTAAGCGGCCAGTCGATGAATTGCAGTTTTATTCACTTTCTTATTAGCTTCACAAGAGTGAGCTTGTAACTATGGAGGTTGGCACTCAGTAACCACACAGTATTTTTTTTTTTTTTTGTTTAATGCGAATGCGCCAACATATTACATAATTATGGCGCAATACTTCACCAGTTTTTGAAAAATGCTCCCAGCGGCATGTTTGTGTACCTGTGTGATGTGTGAGGGAGGAAACAAAAAAAGAAGAGGACAACAGAGTGTCACATTTGGATGAGTACTGATGAGACATTATGTGCTGCAGACGACAAATCAAGTAAGTATATCTTCATATATGTTTACTTTATCCTTAATTTAGTCTTGCCATTTGTGTGGCTTTCACCATAACGTGGCAGTTCTTGTTATATGAACTCAGGAGGTTGAATTAATCGCATAATTTATCTCTGACTGCATTCTGATATCGGATAAAAAAATTGGGCGCTACTGAACAAAATTCAGAGATCTGATCTTGTAATATTTAATGTACATAATCTATATTATAACGACCAGTAATATTCAATATATCAGCCACCTCTAGAAATAATGAACTTGAGCGCACAAAAGACGCAATATGTGAACGGCCCCTTAAAAGACAGCGCGCCGCGAGACAACAGTCACAGACCACCGAGCTACCCAGAATCAGCTCCAGATCTCTGGAAACCATGCTAAACCAAAGCAGAACCCTGAACTGAACAGACTCAAGCCGGGGAGCACTCCGGCCTGCAGCCGGTATCCTTCATGCGGTGGAGCCACTGGAGGGGCGCGTGGTCCGAACAGAGAGTGAATTCCCATCCCAGGAAGTAATAGCACAGACTGAGGACAGCCCACCGAATGGCTAAACATTCTTTTTTCAATGGTGCTGTATCTAGTCTCTCTCTTTGAGAGCTTTCGACTTAGATACAGCACCGGCCGCTCCTCTCCTGCGACCACCTGAGACAGGACTGCACCCAACCCCCTGTCCGACGCGTCCGTCTGCAACAAAAACGGGAGATTAAAGTTAGGAAAGTGCAAGAGCGGCCCGCCACACAGGGCAGCCTTTACCTTGGTTAGGGCCTGTTGGCACGGCTCCGTCCACTGGACCGGATCTGGTGCTTCCTTTTTTGTGAGATCAGTTAGTGGGCTGGTGAGGTCCGAATAATTAGGAATAAACCTTCTATAATATCCCGCCAGCCCCAGGAACTGTCTCACCTCCTTTTTGGTCTTGGGGCTTGAGCAAGCTGCAATTGCTGCTGTCTTGTCAATTTGGGGACGCACCTGCCCATGACCCAAGTGGAAGCCCAGATACCGTACCTCCACCCACCCAATTGCACACTTCCGTGGGTTCGCCGTGAGTCCAGCCACCCTTCCGATGTTCCATATGCTGCTGCCGATCATTACTGTGTATAATGATGTTGAAGCGAGCCGAACCTAACCGATCACCTGTGCCTCCCCAGTCAGCAGCGGGATGAGGCGCACCGGCCATTGGGTGCACGCCCAGCCACACGCCTCCGCTGTCCTCTCAAAGAGATCCACAAATGCCTCCGGATCGTCTTGTGGACCCATCTTCATCAGCGGGATGTACGCTAAGGAGGAGACTGCTGCTGGGGGTGCCCTCCCGGCCCAGAAAGCTCCAGAGGACTCGCCGGTCTTCATCCTGTGCTTGGACCAACAGCCGGAAGCGATCCTCCAGCTCCAACTTGAGGTCCATCAGCGCCTGATATTGGGTTTGGTGAAGACCGGCGAGTGACTTCACCAGCTCCGCAAGTGGCGTTGCTGTCGCTGGCTGCATGGCGGCATGCCGGCTTCCTTGTCCCGGGATTCAGCACCAGTGTAAAACAGTTCGATAGATAATCGACAAGGAAGTCAGGGGTGGCAAAAAATGCTCTTTATTAATTCAAAATAAAACAGGATAAACAAAAGTAAACTGCGGCTCAGCTCTCTGCCTTTACACATATATAAATATATATCCACACACACTTTGCTCTCTCAAAGATCCAGCTTCCCTTCGCCGGTCTGCTCGGTGCTTATAAATCCTCTCTCCCCAATCACTGGAATAACAAACATGTGTTAATCATTAATCATTTGATCTCCTTATTACCGCTCGTCCCCACATTCTTTCTCCCGCTGCAGCATTTTCGGCTTCCCACGCCCACCTTGCCACAATCGCTATCGTAAACTCATATTTACCATAGTCAAAGTCAAAGTCACCTTTATTTATATAGCGCTTTAAACAAAATACATTGCGTCAAAGCAACTGAACAACATTAATTAGGAAAACAGTGTGTCAATAATGTAAAATGATAGTTAAAGGCAGTTCATCATTTATTTCAGTTATGTCATCTCTGTTCAGTGTCAGTGTAAATAGTGTCTGTGCATTTATTTGCAATCAAGTCAACGATATCGCTGTAGATGAAGTGACCCCAACTAAGCAAGCCAGAGGTGACAGCGGCAAGGAACCGAAACTCCATCGGTGATAGAATGGAGATAGAATGATAGAATGTCTCGTTTCCCATTTCCGCGGTCGTTTCAGTTTTCGATTTCTCTAACCTACAATGTAAAACTCGGCGCTAAGCATCTACGTCACGGCTCTCAGCCCGCCCTCTGTTCGTTGATTGGCCTGGCTGTTTCCAGACCAGTGGCAAACAGAAAGCTCTGACGCTGTATCAGACTGAGTACAGAAGCGAAATGAAATTGAGCGGAAGTAGGAAGTCTGACGTAGTCAGGCTACTAGTTGTCTACATGTAAATGTATATGCCATAGTAAAATAATTTTAGAGTTTTTTTTTATTATTATTAATTAATTTATTTGGTCAAACTTACATTCACTAATGTTGGAGCAAGATTTTAGAAGAAAATGTTCAGTCCTGTTTAATGTTGGTGCTAGTAAAGGTTTGATAACTAATGGCCTGGTTTCACAGACAGGGCATAGTTCAGTAAGGAGATTTAAAGCTGCAGTAGGTAACTTTTGTAAAAATATATTTTTTACATATTTGTTAAACCTGTCATTATGTCCTGACAGTAGAATATGAGACAGATAATCTGTGAAAAAATCAAGCTCCTCTGGCTCCTCCCAGTGGTCTTATTGCCATTTGCAGAAAGCCATCCGCTCCCGGTACGAAACAACCAATCAGAGGTCCAGTCTGTAACTTTGTTTGTGTTCAAAATGTATAAAAATGTATGTAATAAGCGAGTACACCATGAATCCGTTTTCCAAACCGTGTTTTTAGCTTGTCCTGAATCACTAGGGTACACCTATAATAAGTGTTTATATTCTGACTATTTTAGATTGCTTCAGGGGTACCGCGGTGGAGTAACCCAGTACCTTTGTGATTCTTCATAGACATAAACAGAGAGAAGTAGTTCCGGCTACAATGTTCTTCTGCAAGACGCAAGCAGTTCTGTTTATTAACCGCTAGAGTGTCAAAAGTTACCTACCGCAGCTTTAAGTCATTTTCCTTGACATGCCTTAGAAAAAACATTACTGGTGTGCATCTTGAGACAAAACAAAGGCACTGGTATTTTTAAAGATCAGTCAGTGCAAGTTTCTATCAGTTGAAACTGCTCAGAATTACATTTTAGTCTTGGGCTGGTCTTAAGCCTTGTCTGTGAAACCAGGGGTAAAAGTAACCCACTTCGGTTATGTTTTACAATAAGGTCTCATTTGTTTTACATGGATAGATCATTTTCTTTCTTTTTTTTATTAAATGTGTGTCATTTGTGTGTTAGTAATCATATATGTTATGGCATTGTTCTCCAGACTCTTTCTAATAAGTGAATTGAAGTGTTGTAACTGTATAGTGTATTTTTTTTTTTTTTTTTTTTTTTTTTTTGTGCATCAGCAAAAAGCATTTTTGTGTATTTGTTTTAGGGTTTGATTTGTCAATAAATGTTTTAATATAGAGATATATGACATTGAAGTGTATTTTAGTTCACATTAATTGCTTATTCAGAAGTACATATTTACCAAATTTCATATCATATATAAAATATACCAAAGTCCCACTTAAGTGATTCAAAAATATCCCTCAAAAGAAACTAATTGCAATTAATTTAATTTTAAATTGTAATATATTTGAAATTAATAACAAATAATATGCATTCATGTGGTCAAAAATATTAATTTAATTCATACTTAAGTGTATCGTTAAATGACATTTAAAGTGTATTTAAGTTCACAATAATTGCATGTCAATACATTAATAGTACACTTTAAGCCTATTTTAAAGACACTAGAAGCAATTAGGAACATATAATTATACATATAAAGATGTACTAGAAAGTGTCACTTAAGTCCCACTGAAGTTGTTAAAAAAATCACTCAAAAGTTCAACTTATTGCATTTAATATAACTTTAAAATGTGATACATTTGAAATTAATTACAAATACAATATACTTAAGCGGCGAAAATAAAATATTTAATTTACATTTATGTGTGTTCTTTTAAAGTATATTTTTTTCCGCAATAAGTACACTTTATGAAAGTATATTTAAGTGCACTTCTTTTTCACAAGGGCATTTTAATTAAAACATTTAAATTAAACATTTTGTGCAAAATGTATGTCTTCGCTAAGGTGAAGTTAATGAAAAAAGCAAAGAAAAAAAGCATTTTAGAATGAAAGATATCTTTTATAATGATGCAGCGCTGCTGTGTTGTCAAAATATTGCAGAAAAAGAGAAAGTCAATGCAGGGAAGATCTTGTTTACATCAAAACTAAAACCAAGATGTTCACACATAAAAAATATTTTGTGCATTTTCTAGAGGGAAATCTATCACTGTTGCACTTGCATCTTGCACAAAGTAGCTGAATGTTTAGAAAACCATGTCAAATTAAAGTTTAACTCTGAAAAAAAACATATATTGAGACTTTATGGTGTGCCTCATAAGAGAAGCCAAAAGCTTTTCTTCAACTGAACTGAAATTATGCATTAAAATTTGAACATAATTTGAATTTTGATCATATTTAATAGGGGTTTAACGATTCACTAGTTTTTTTTTTTTTTTTTTTATTGATGCATTTTTTAAATGGTCAATCGCCGATCTCGAAAATTAATAGATTAATTATAATTATAATATATTATAATAATTAGAATCGAATGGATAGCGATTTCTATAGCTAATGAAGGCCCTGATCAAATGCATGAAGGTAGCATTTGTTGCTATACCAAACAGAGACGTTTCTTTTCAGAATCATCATTTGCCCATGGAGAGGAAAAGTAAAATATAGCATTTTATTTTATGAAAATTAGATGACGTTTTCTCACTGAAAGAAAAGTGATCTCGTGCATCAGGCTATCTGTAGCTAATCTGAAAAAAAAAAAAGCAAAATGCACTGAAACAATAAACACAATAAATAAATAAGTTTTATGAATGATGCAGTGCTAACTGACATATACAAGTTTATTTTCTGCCTTATTCTGTGCAGAAAATAATAACTGTTTGATGTATATAAAACAATCATAAAATTTCCATTAGGAAAATATTATAGAATACAATATTATTTTATTATATTATTATTATAGATACAAATGATTGATTATTGTTCAGCAGTGTATTTAATTTTCTTATATGAAATTAAAAGTAATACATAAGAAAATAATTCTGTGTAATAATAATAATACTTGTTAATAATACTTATTAATATTAATACTTATTATAATAATAATAATACATATATAAAATTATTGTATTTTACATTTCTGTCACTTCTGAAATTATGGCTACGCCCCGGTGTGAAAAAAAAAAGTTTTTTTTTTCCCTAACTCATGGTTCTGTAAGCATAAGGGCTGCTGTGTAATTTGCCCCCTGACTAAGCTTAAATAATTTAGTGGAAGCATTTAAATAATCTTGTGAATGCACTTAAAGAATGCAGAATCTAACCGTTATAATCAAATCGAATCAAATTTAATTGTGAATCTAATTGAATTGAATCGTTTTAAATTAGCAAAAATCATTCTTGAATCAAATTGAAAATCTATGAATCTGCATTTGAATTGAATCGCTGTCCTACCCAAAGATTCATAGCCCTAATATTTAAGTGCAAAATTTGTATAAATTTTTCAGACATTTTGACATCCCTAGTATGCATTAACTTTGGATCAAAGAAGCTAGGTACCCCCCAAAAAAAATATTATTGACAGTAGGATGCAGATGCTATTGGTTTGTGTGTTTCCTTGTAAAAAGTTAAGTCCATCCCTTGATCACAGATTGTTTGTATATATACTGTATGTGGTACCCAGCGGGTCCATTTTTCTGTCTCAGTTATGGCACAACTTTATTTAACTCTTCTCACATTTTGGCCACTGCTGTATATTGGTGTGCAGAGTCAGTTTAAGAGCAGAGATACATGCATCTATCAGGGAGATGAAGATACTTACAGCTTTTATGAGGGTGGAGATGTGGTTTTGGGAGGAATTTTCCCTTTGCATTCTAGCACAATACCATTGGTTTCAACTTTCACAAATAAACCTACGCTAATCAAGTATAAATTGTGAGTCATTGTTTCATTCTCTTGAAAGACATTGTGTTAAAATAATAATATAATAATTGATAGTTTAAATGAAATAAGACAAAATGCATCAGTTAGTCATTCTTATTTTAAAAAACAAAAAAGTTGCATTGTTTTATTGTGTGTGTGCGTGTGTGTGTGTGTGTGTGTGTGTGAAATCTGTTGCAGCTTCACCCCTCGAGCACTGAGGTGGATGCAGACAATGATCTTTGCTGTGAGAGAAATAAACCAGCGGCAAGACATTTTGCCAAACCTATCTCTGGGCTACCACATCAGGGACAGCGGTGATGACATACCTGTATCTGTAAAGAGGTCTCTTCTCCTGGTCAATGGACAACCAGAGGAGGGCAGTGGACGAAGCTGTAATGATATACAAAAGCTGCCGAGCCCAGTTATCATCGGAGAGGCGTCATCAGGAGTCTCCATGGCTGTTCTAAGAACTCTAGGCTCCTTCAAAATACCTCTAGTAAAACTTATATCACTTAACAATACTTTTACTTAGTCTTAATAATGTATATTGTGATATTGATGCACATTATCATGTTATTAGATTTAACTATGGCCAAATATATACATACAGAAACACACACACACACACACACACACACAAACAAAAACTATCTGTGCATCATTTTGCATTTTGTATTTTGTTTAGTGTATTACATAAAGTTTAAATTGATTTGTTCCATGGGCAGTGTTATTACAGTGATACCTGGTTGATTGTATTGCTAATCTTTCTAAAATATTGGGTTTTCATATTTTAGGTGAGCTACTTTGCATCCTGTTCATGTCTCAGTAACAAGAGAGAGTTCCCAACATTCATGCGGACAATGCCAAGTGATCTATTTCAGATTAAAGCTTTGGTAAAACTTGTTCATTATTTTCAATGGACATGGGTCGGGGTGATCGGTGTGGAATCAGATTATGCTCGGTTTGCCATCCAGCTTTTCTTGAAAGAGTCAGAAAAATTTCATATTTGTCCTGCTTATGTCCATATTTATCCCATTGCACTCACGCAAGATGCAGTGGAGGTACTTGTGAACATTTTAAAATCTTCTTCTGCCACAGTCATAATAAACTTCTCTGTGGATTCATATCTGCATGGTGTCTTGAAAGAGTGCAGACGACAAAATGTTACTCATCTTCAGTGGATCGCCAGTGAGGCCTGGGCCACTTCAAATGTCCTTTGGGATGATTTTGGTGATCTGTTGAAAGGAACATTAGGGTTTGCCATACGGAGAGCTGATATCCCATATCTTGGTAGTTACCTCAGAAGAGTAAGTGCTTCTGTTGCACAAACATCACATTTTTTCTCAGAGTTTTGGGAAGAGACTTTCCGTTGCCGGCTGAATGGATCCTTAAATACTCATTTACATGGAGAAGAGGCACTGAACTGGCCGCCCTGCAATGGCAGTGAGAGTCTGGACAATGTTTACACTCTTTATTCAGATGTGTCACAACTCAGAGTCTCCTACAATGTTTATAAGGCTGTGTATCTCATAGCACATGCACTGCATAACATGAGCAAATGTGAACCAGGAAAAGGCCCCTTTCAGAATGGGACATGTGGGAGTCTGAATCCAGTTCTGCCATGGCAGGTGAGTGTTCCTCCATTTTACATTCACTGCCTATTATGTACATGCATGCATTTTAATGGGTATGTTTTACTTTGCATTATCTTGTCTCCTTAATTTTTAGATCCTGTACTATTTGAAACAAACACATTTCACAACATTGGGGGAAGAGGTCCAATTTGATGATAATGGTGATCCCATTGCATCATATGACCTGATGAACTGGCAAAGAGGGTCTGATGGGTCTCTTCAGCTAGTGAGGGTAGGATTCTATGATGCCTCCCTTGAAGATGGCAAAGACCTAGTAATAGATGAGCCAGTAATTATGTGGCACAGAAGAGAGAAGGTGTGTGCCACTACACCTATAACCAGATATTCATTTCTATGCTTGCTTTTTCTTCAGCTCAACTTAATGTTTATGGCTGAAGTGAGAATCCAGTGTTATAATTTTAAACAAGAATTCACTCTTGCTTTTATTTTATACTAAACATTTGGAATATATTTATATATTTTTTTCACAGTTTTATAGATGATTTAGCAACATTATAGGTTTTCACATTTGCCAGTTAAACTGACAAATGCTACACATACCGAGTATATTTCTCAAGGCAAGGAAAGTATGTATTGATATGCACCCTCATCGAGTTCAGACAATGTATTTTTTATTTATTTTTACTGCTTATCCTGCTGTGTTCATTAGGTACCAGAATCATTGTGCAGTCAAAGCTGTCTGTCAGGCTCCAGGAAGGCCAGGCAAAAAGGAAAGCCTCTCTGCTGCTTTGACTGTATACCATGTGCTGAAGGGGAGATCAGTAATCAAACAGGTGCGATCCTCATGGCTGCTCAATTAATGGCATTTTGAGAAGAAATGTATGAAAAACTAGTGTTTTATGCTCTGCTTTGCCCCCAAATTTTTCCACAGATTCAATTGATTGTCTGACATGTTCAAAGGAAACATGGCCAAACCAAGCCCAAGACCAGTGCATCCCCAGAACTTTAGAATTTTTGTCCTTTCAGGAGCCCTTGGGAATAATACTTTGGGCATTTTCAGCATTTGGAGCCTGTGCAGCAGTAGCAGTGCTTGTTGTGTTTATATTGTACAGAAAGACTCCAGTCATACGAGGGAACAATATGGAGTTAAGTTTCCTTCTCCTCATGTTTCTTTGTGCATGCTTTCTGATTGGCCTAACCTTTTTAGGGAAGCCCAGTGACTGGTTATGTCGGATTCGTTATCCAGCCTTTGCAATAAGCTTTACTCTCTGTATTTCATGCATCTTGGCAAAAACTGTAGTAGTTTTAATGGCTTTCAGGGCCACCCTCCCTGGCAGTAATGTCATGAAGTGGTTTGGCCCTGCTAAACAAAGATCAAGTGTAATCTTGTGCACTTTTGTGCAAGCACTTATTTGCTTTATATGGTTTACAACTAATCCACCTGTTGCATCATATAACACTAAGTTCATGAGTGCAAATATGATTGTTGAGTGTACTGTGGGATCTGAAATTGGATTTTGGTGTGTGCTTGGTTATATTGGCTTCCTATCTTCGTTGTGTTTCTTATTGGCATTTTTGGCCAGAAAACTACCAGACAACTTTAATGAGGCTAAATTAATCACATTCAGCATGCTTATATTTTTTGCTGTGTGGATAACCTTCATTCCAGTTTATGTGAGCTCTCGTGGAAAGTATATGGTTGCTGTCCATGTCTTTGCTATTCTAGCATCTGCATTTGGTCTCTTACTGTGTATATTTGCTCCTAAATGTTATATTGTACTTTTGAAACCCGAGAGAAATGACAAAAAGTGTATGATGAAATAATAGTACTCAAATAAAATCAACCCATCATAAATAAAGACACTATAAAACAATTCAATGACTTTATTTCATGATTGAATTTCCTGGTTATAATGACATTTTAAAATTCACTTTGTTGTTGTCCTTATTATAATTATCATTCCTAATGAAAACTTTGATACAATGTATTAGAAAGCTTACCAGAAAACTGAAAACTTTTTTTTTTAAATGTATACTAAATACTATGTGTTGAGAATTAAGTCTTCTTTGTCGCATCTTCCTCTTTATGATGCGCCAAATGTTTTCTATGGGTGAAAGATGGGTGAAACTATGGGTGCAGTGCATTAAGCCTACTGTTACAATCATTGGTGCGGTGACCATACATTTTCGTGGGGCAGAAACCCTTGTCTGTATCAGTATGACAACTTTTTTCTATCTTTTTTTTTATATATATATATAATTTAGGGCTACATTAAAACGACATAATTGCAGGACTGCATATTTGCTGTAGGCTTAAAACATGCCTTAATTTAGGTGGGATATTTTATAATTGTCGATGGTATTTCAATTAGCAATAGCTTATAGTGAGCCTACAACTTTGCTCTTTTGTGACAAAAAAACAAACAAAAAACATTTCATACCTTCATAGACCTTTCATCTCAGGACTAACTATGAAGTTGTGATAAATTAAATAATCTACTGCAGAAATGTTTATATTGCTAAATATGAACACATCCTTTGGCAAAGAGATGGATACATTCTAGGAAGTGATGTATTTAAATGTAATGGTTGCATAAACCCATGTTTCCTTCAGTTAGACAGTAATGCTGACCCCTTTAAAATTTTGAGCAAGGATATAAAATATTAAGACAATTATGTGCAACACGTCACTGTGTGCGACCATCACAGAAACCATTGCCCAGCACGATTCCACCATGGTAAGTCGCTTACAACAGTCTAATAAGCAAGAGAAATAAATAAGCATTTACACGTCCAAAATTAATAAAGTTTCGAGTTTATAAACAAAAAAAAAAAAAAAATAGAATAAATAAAATACTGTAGGCCTATGCAGGTGGTGCTCATATAATTAGAATATCATTAAAAAGTTGATTTCACCAAATCCATTCAAAAAGTGAAACTTGTATATTATATTAATTCATTACAAACAGACTAATATATTTAAAATGTTTATTTCTTTTAATTGTGATGTTTATAACTGGAAACTAAGGAAAATCACAAATTCAATATCTCAGAAAATTAGAATATTGTGAAAAGGTCCAATATTGAAGACACCTGGTGCCACACTTTAATCAGCTAATTAACTCAAAACACCTGCAATGCCTTTAAATGGTCACTCAGTCTAGTTCTGTAGGCTACACAATCGTGGGGAAGACTGTTGACTTGACAATTGTCCAAAAGACGACCATTGACCCTTTGTACAAGGAAGGCAAGACACAAAAGGTCATTGCAAAAGTGGCTGACTGTTCACAGAGCTCTCTGTCCAAGCACATTAATAGGGAGGCGAAGTGAAGGAAAAGATGTGGTAGAAAAAAGTGTACAAGTAATAAGGATAACCTCACCCTGGAGAGGATTGTGAAACAAAACCCATTCAAAAATGTGGGGGATATTCACAAAGAGTGGACTGCAGCTGGAGTCAGTGCTTCAAGAACCACTACACACAGATGTATGCAAGACACGGGTCTCAGCTGTTGCATTCTCTGTGTCAAGCCACAACAACAGATAGCGTCAGAAGCATTTCACTTCAAAAAGGACTAGACTGCTGCTGATTCATCCACAGTTATGTTCTCTGATGAAAGTAAATTTTGCATTACCTTTGGAAATCAGGGTCCAAGAGGAGATGAGAGGCACACAATCCATGTTGCTTGAGGTCCAGTGTAAAGTTTCCACAGTCAGTGATGGTTTGGGGTGCCATCTCATCTGCTGGTGTTGGTCCACTGTGTTTTCTGAGGTCCAAGGTCAACACAGCCATATACCAGGAAATTTTAGAGCACTTCATGCTTCCTGCTGCTGACCAACTTTACTGAGATGCAGTTTTCATTTTCCAACAGGAATTGGCACCTGCACACAGTGCCAAAGCTTCCAGTACCTGGTTTAAGGACCATGGTATCCCTGTTCTTAATTGACCAGAAAACTCGCCTGACCTTAACCCCGTAGAAAATCTATGGGGTATTCCCCAGCCAACATTTCCATGTGGACCCCATGTGGGTTTTTGGTGGGCTATCAGTTGGGCCCTGCATGGGCAACCCAAATGGGACCTGTACATTTTTGTCCATCGGCTTCACTTGGGCCCGTGTGTGTTAACCCATAGGGGCCCATGATGGATCCATAGTGGGCTCCAAGTTGGGAGTACGTTTAATATGTTATATTAACTCATGAATAATCATAACAATTATAATACATCATAATACAATACATAATATAATTCATCACGGTTATAAGTTTAAGAGTATGATTATTTATAACACAATGAACACCATATTATTTCTACTTAATTTACAGTATAATTGACTGTATCATATGTTGACATTGTTTGTTTAAGATCTGCACAGTATCTTATTACAGCTTGTGAGTGGTTAGATGTTGGCTGTTTCCTTTGGAGCTAATGTTAAAATGTTGCCTTTATGAGACATTCAAGTGTTGATAAAACAGAAAGCATGAAGCTAATAAAATGTTTTTAAAATTAAAGTACAGTTAAATGTATTTTTCCAGAATAAAAAAAGAACATATACATTTGAACAAAGTAGTATAATGCAAGTGCAAAATAATATGTATATAGTATAATGTTATGTTCACTTAAAGAAACCTTACAAGTATACTTGCAATATAAACTTCTAAACTAGTAGTTTACTGAGAGCACCCTTTAGTGTTTACTTTCAGAAACTAAATAATTTACTAATTGTATTAAAATAGTACAATCCCGATTCCAAAAAGGTTGGGACACTGTACAAATTGTGAGTACAAATGAATGGAATAATTTACAAATCTCATAAACTTATATTTTATTCACAATAGAATATAAATTACATATTAAATGTTGGAAGTGAGACATTTTGAAATGTCATTACAAATATTGGCTCATTTTTTATTTCATGAGAGCTACACATTCCAAAAAAGTTGGGACAGGTAGCAATGTACATATAAGAAACAACTGGTGGACCAATTTGCAACTTATTAGGTCAGTTGGCAACATGATTGGGTACAAAAAGAGCCTCTCAGAGTGGCAGTGTCTCTCAGAAGTCAAGATGGGCAGAGGAACACCAATTCCCCCAATGCTGTGGTGAAAAATAGTGGAGCAATATCAGAAAGGAGTTTCTCAGAGAAAAATTGCAAAGATTTTGAAGTTATCATCATCTACAGTGCATAATATTATCCAAAGATTCTGAGAATCTGGAACAATCTCTGTGCGTAGGGGTCAAGGCCGGAAAACGATGGATGCCCGTGATCTTCGGGCCCTTAGACGGCACTGCATTACATACAGGATTGCTACAGTCCAGATCTTTCACCCATAGAAAACATTTGGTGCATCATAAAGAGGAAATGTGACAAAGAAGACCTAAGACAGTTGAGCAACTAGAAGTCCAAGCTGATTGCACTGTATTTTGTGTCAAATAATTTTATATTTTTAAATGTTTTAAATTTATTTAAAATAAGGATTTTTTTTAATCTTCAAAGCTTTTAAATTGCTTGTTTTATCTTTGTGATTATTTTTCTTCATGATTATTTTACTTTCTTTTATGTAAAGCACTTTGAATTACCATTGTGGACAAAATGTGCTATATAAATAAAATTGCTTTGCCTCGCCTTGCCTTGCCTGTATTTGACAAGAATGGGACAACATTCCTATTCCTAAACTTGAGCAACTTGTCTCCTCAGTCCTCAGACGTTTGCCGACTGTTATAAAAAGAAGAGGGGATGCCACACAGTGGTAAATATGGCCTTGTCCCAACTTTTTTGAAATGCCATGCAATTTAAAATGAACTTATTTTCCCCCTAAAATTATACATTTTCTAATTTTAAACATTTGATATGTAATCTATGTTGTATTCTGAATAAAATATTGAAATTTGAAACTTCTAAATTATTGCATTTTGTTTTTATTCACAATTTTCACAGTGTCCCAACTTTTTTGGAATCGGGTTTGTAAACTACTAGTATACTTACAAGTTCACTTGTAGTAAAGATGCATAAAAAATGAGAAACCTAGTTGTGTACTTAAAGTTTGCACTTTTAGGAAACTTGAATGTATACTTTTATAAGTGGGCTAATTTAGTCCCAAGGAGTATTGAAATAGTACACTTGCAAGTCTACTAAAAGTACACTTTGATATTAATATACTTACTACATTAAGTATACTTAAATATATACTTGGACATTACTTAAATATACTTCATAAAATTAATTTGAAGTAATTAATTGAAGTAGAAGTTTGATAACTACTGCTCAGTGTTACTGTTTTGTCTAGGGATGCACCGATATGAACATTTTGGCCGATACCTATAACGGATAATTCTTTAAATATGAAAGCCAATAACCAATATGTTGGCCAATAAATATAAATACACATTTTTACATAATTTTTGAGAGCCTGATTACCAAAAAATTCTCATCATTAATAGGCATTAAACACTTAAACACGTAAATCAAACATAAAGCAACCTTACAAATAAATAAAATAATCCTTAAATAATGAAAACAACATTACTTATATATAAAAATAATAATAATAATAAGGCGATAAGACAAGGGAGTGCATTGACAGAGGTCCAGCATGTAAGGACTAGCCAGAGATAATGTCAGGATTATAAAATATTGTCATAATTAAGAGTATTTCTCATTACCAATTAATGTAGACCTGTTATTTTTTATTTATTTTTTTGCTATTATTAGTTTACTTTTATTATTAAATTAATTTTACAATTAATTTGCTTCACAACAATTTCATAACTGACACGCTGTGACTCGCAGCCTGTGAAAAAAAAAACCTGCTAAAAAAATAGGCTATTAGCGTAGGCTACTCCTCAATCAAAATGTTTTAAATGTCTTTTAAAATAGGTTTATTATAGCGTACAATTAATTATAGGCCTATAGATTAAATAAAATTGTATCACTTTGTTCTTCTCATTGTTTGAGAAGAAACATTCTTCTTATTAAAAGGGGGGGGGGGGGGGGTGAAATGCTCGTTTTCACTCAATATCCTGTTAATCTTGAGTACCTATAGAGTAGTACTGCATCCTTTATACTCCAAAAAGTTTTTAGTTTTATTATATTCATAAGAGAAAGTTAGTCTGTACCGATTTTTCCCGGAAAAACACGAGCGTCTGTAGGCGTGACGTGTGGGCGGAGCTAAAGAATCACGAGAGCCAGTAGGCTTTTGCTTTGATAGCGTTTGGAAGCTGTGACATTACGTGAGGACAAAACCAACCAAAACAAACCATTACTAACAGTCAGATTCAGCGTATATTTATGATCCAGAATCAGATCCAGAGGCTGAAATTTAACAAGAGCAGCAGCAACAACAGCGTCTCTATGTGGTATGTACTGAAACTGTATATATTTGCTTAGCAGTTTTGGAAAATGACTAAGTTCCACTTTGTCGTCTTTTTTTTTTTTTTTTTTTTTTTTTTTAAGCTGTACATGTGGAAAGTGCAGTTTGATGACAACATCGCATGTTGTTTACTTGATGTGCTTACGCGCCGATAGCTAAGTTAACAACACAGAGATATTTGAAGCAGTTTTACTCGTGCAGTTTGATGACAACATCACATGTTGTTTACTTGATGTGCTTACACGCCGACAGCTAAGTTAACAACACAGAGATATTTGAAGCCGTTTTACTCACCGCCTGCGGTTCCAACACACGATCCAACACGGTCTGTTGTGCTCTGAGTGCTCTGCTATACGGGAGCGCGCGCTCTTCCGGGAGAAGTGCCCTCAGGACCCATATAAGGAAATTTCGCTCCATCTAACGTCACACAGAGCCATACTCGAAAAAAACTTTCCGAAACTTGTGACAAACCGGAAGGAGTATTTTTGGAACAGAAATACTCCTTCAAACGTACAACTTAATTTTTGAAACTTTGTCCATGTTTAGCATGGGAATCCAACTCTTTAACAGTGTAAAAAACTCAGTATGCATGAAAAAGCATTTCAACCCCCCCCCCCCCCCCCCCCCCTTTAAGAACATTATTATTCGGCCACAAGAGAAATATTAAAGAAATAAATTAAAACAGTTATATATACACAACATATTAGGAGATTCGTCTCTTGTTGTCTCTGAGAGTATACGTGCTGTTAATGTGTGCGTCAGATGCCGAAAGCGCTGTCAGTTTTTACGTTCACTATCATTGTGAAAGACGTTCACCGGCATAAGTTTGACTTTTAACAAAGTTTGCACGTTACTTGTATGATATCCACTGGCTCGTCTTCACGTTTTAAAACAGAAGTAGCCTATTTCCAGTGTTGCAATGCCCCCACGCTACCACCCTGAATAGTCAGATGTGTCGTGGACATGCTCTGAACTTGCTGAAAAACAGCAAACAATCCAAAATAATTCATAACATTTTTATTTAATATTCTCTTTATAATATTATGTTTCTGACTTTCCCAATTATAGTTATTATAAGCTGCGTGTGCTGAAGCTGAAGAGCTGGATGAACACCGGTAAACTGAAGTGCTGCCAGCTTATTCAACACAGGGAAATGCATCATATATTCAGATATTTATACAACATAAATATAATATTACAACTTATATACGTACCAAATGCACACATGAACTCAAACTAAGTTACATGCTAATCAGAATGTTTAACTTCTGTTGTGGATGCGCTTGGCTCTTCCTGCAACAATGAGCTGAGCATAATAGTGTTCTCATTATAATGTTATATACTGTATGACAATCTCAGTCATAGTTATTAATGTTGTAAGCTGCTGTTTAAGCTGCGTGCGCTGAGCTAAAGATGATCACCAGTAAAATTAAGCGCTCTATTGGCTATAGCTTAAGCAAAAACATTCTATATCAGAAAGATCTGATTTATATGCATAAAATAAACACAATATTACAACATACAGCTGCACAAAAGACTTCAAATGCACACGCAAATTTAACTGTGCTAGTCGTGTGGAGCCATTGTGGATACGCTCTTCCCATGACAATGCGCTAAAACATAGGCGAACAAAGATTCTGTTACATCATTTTACAGTAGCTAATAATCTCATTATAATATGACAAACTGCACATGTTGCATTTCACTGTATTTTCCTTTTCGAAGTGTTTCCACTTATATTACAAGCAATTAAAAACCATCATGGTGTCTCTGCAGGAAATTATGCATTATATATCAGCTCTAAGATATCGGCCAAATTCTCTTATCAGTTCGATAGTGATAACAGAAATATTTACATTCGATTTGGTGGCCGGTATATCATGCATCCCTAGTTTTGTCACATGTGGACTGAAAGATGGGACAGACATGAGTCAAGAGATAATCAGACAACCTAATGGAAAATGGTTCTATATCTTACCACATTCATCCGTCTATTTACAATATTTTATTGTTTGGATAAATTGTCTGTCAACTGCATTTGCAACAACCTTAAATGCAAAAGCAAAAAAAAGTTTGGTTCACTTCAAATGGGTCTGAGTTTGCTTGAGGAGTTCATATATGAGTCTTTGTTCTTAGTTCACTTTGAGGGCTGAAAGAGACCAAGTGTCCAATTCAAGGGCGCTACATGCAAAAACACCTTTGCACCCAACACATGGCTGCAGATATACACATTAAGTGCAAAGAATAGAAACAAATATACACATGGGGTGCAAAAAATGTCAACTTGGTTTTTGTTTCCTTATTTTTGGCCAGGATAGAAGGTGGTGCTTGTGTGGCTCCTGTACCTGTTCAATTCGGTTCAGTTCAAGTTTATTTGTATAGCGCTTTTTACAGTAAAAATCGTTACAAAGCAACTTTACAGAAAATTATGTTTCTACAATATTTAGTAGTAGCTTATAACAGGGGCGTAGCCACGGGTGTGCCAGGGTGTGCCGGTGCCACCCACAGTGGCAGCTGGCACACCTAAAAATAGATGCAGAATTATTTTTTATAGTCTCAATAAAAAAAATGTTTACTAAACTTGGGCTATTATAAATCAGTTTGTGCACGTATGACAGGATTTTTAGAAAAATTAATACAAGATGTAGTCAGCCAGACGATGAACATTTTTAATATTTTTAATAATTAATAATTATTATATGATGCTGTGGGATTACAAATTTAGAAAATGTTAAATCTAGGTTCCAATATAATAGTAGACTTTTTGGGGTAATAAAGTTGAGATCCAAGAAGCTCAAATCAGGAGAATCAAGTGTCTGAGACATTAACCTTTTGTCTTTGTGTTCTTCCTTGAAGCTCAAGGCACAGCTGTGCCTTTTGTCTCTATGATAATGTGAAGGTATCAGTGTACTGTCAGGCACCTCTGTATTTAAATAACACTGTTATGCTGATAAGATCAAGGCTGGGAAGATGCCAGTGTCTGGTATCTTCCTGATTGCATTTGCATGCTTTGTTAAAATGGTCTCCACCTCTACTGTATGGATCCCTCCCACTTGAATGTATATAATCTACAATGTCTTAAGGACAATTTAGACCTCTTGATGACTGCAGCGCCACGCAGAGCGTTCTCAATAAAGAATCCTGCTGAAGATTACCCAAGAGTCTCCTGGTCTTCGTTTCTGAGTTCCCAACAGTTTTTGGTGCCGTGACCCGGATAGAGCTTCTCACCTGAATCCAGATTGAAACTGCAACCTCAACAAAGATCAGACTTCATTCCAGACTGAATCTTTCTTTACAACCAATGGTTGGTGAGTGTACCTCTATCCAAAAGAACCTTTAAGACCAGAACAAATTTGTTAGCCTCTGCGCCGTCAGAGAAGAGTTAACAGACAGCTGTAGGGTTTGGTTAACTAAGTGACCCTCTAAAAAGGATACTTTAGAGATTAAAATAATCCTCTGTTTAGCCAGGGAAGATTAGCATCACATGCTAATATTTTGCTACCCTCTGTGTCTGGCAGGGAAGTTTAGCATAAAGTGCTAAAAGTTTGTGTTAAGTTACCCTATAAAAATTATATTTTATAGATGAAAATAATCCTCTGTTAGGCAGGGAAGTTTAGCATAAAGTGCTAAAAGTTTGTGTTAAATTACCCTATAAAAATTATATTTTATAGATGAAAATAATCCTCTGTTAGGCAGGGAAGATTAGCATCACATAAGTGCTAAAAGTTTGTTTTTATCCTCTGCTTGTCAGGGAAGTGTTAGAAGTGTCCTTTTGTGTCAGAAAGACATCACAAGATGTTTAGAAAGAATGCTCGATTGATCCCCACAACTGAAAAAGGTGGTCTCGCGACTCCTTTGTGGTCGGATAGCAAATTCAAATCACTGTTAGGTGTGCAAATGAACCTAATAGTCACTGAGAAAGTTAGACAAGAACTAACTCAGAAATATGATATCCATCCAGACAAAACTTGGTCTGTAGATGAGTGTAAAAAGGTACTAGGAGCATGTATTCGCAAGAACAATTTGAAAGGCATTATCTGCTGCCACAGAGAATTTGGTTTAGCGCTAGCTACGCAACAGTCTCAGCGTACCTCAGAACTAGAGGAACAGAACAAAGAGCTCAGAGCCAGAGTATCCTCTTTGACTAAGAAACTGAATCGCAACAAAGCTGCAGCAAAAACTGATGTGGAAGAAGTTAGTCAGACTGATAGCATTTATCCTGATTTACAAACTTTCTTTGAAACAGATGTAGCCATCCAGTCAGTAACTGATGTGCCTGTAGATTCTGTAAAGGTATGTGGTGCTAGGAGGAGATCTCAGGGAATTGAGGGAACTGAAAGTGTTACTCCGAACCCCTCTGTTGTCCAGGTACAAACTGTTACCAAAGTTCTAGGACCTAAAGATATAGAGAGACTCTCCCAGAGCTTACCCTCAGCACGCACAAATGTTTCTGAATTTAGAAGAGCATTAATCAGCAAAATGCGTCTCTACGACATGTCGTTAGCAGAAGTCACACAGCTGATGTCACAAATTCTAACTGAATCTGAATTCAACACTTTTGAGTCTGCTGTTACTTCTGAATTAAAACATGTCAGTAAAGGTGATTTGAGGGAAGGTGTTTTGAAAATTCTAAACAATATTATAGGACCCAAAATAGACTGGTCTAGAATCACTAACTGTGTGCAGAGGAAAGAAGAAACTGTGAGTGAATACACTGAAAGATTTTGTCAGTCAGCAGTAACTTACAGTGGAATTGCTGATGATCCTGAAAGTGTTCTAGATGACCATTAGTACGCATCTGGTCAGATGGCCTTGTAGTGGAGTACCGAAAAGCCTTGCCATTCCTAGATATCACTTGGTCTAACAAAACTCTCAGAAATAATCTAGACAGTTTAGCTACATGGGAAAGAGATGCGGATGTTAAGACAAAAGTGAGAGTAGCAGCAGCAGCTACATTTAGCACAAGGAAACATGACCATAGATGGCCCAAAAGAGAAGGCAAATGCAATTACTGTGAAAGATCAGGTCACTGGGAGAAAGAGTGTAGAAAGAAGTTGAAAGATAGTAGAAGAAATGTTATGCACAATTCTGCTCCTTCTCAGCCCGCCTACAATCCTGAAGTTAGTCCTACAATGACCACAGAAACTTTAGGACAGCTCGCTCAGGTTCTTCTAAAAGCACAAAAAGAACAGGAAAAAAAACTAATTGTTGGGGCTGTGAGTAGCTACCTTTACCCTGTAATCCATCACAATGACAAACAAATTTTTGTGAAAGGTAGCATACAAGAGAAAGAGATTGACTTTTTGCTTGATACAGGTGCAGAAATTACAGTAATTCCTATAAAATTGGCTGAAGGCTTAAACATCCCATACAAGAAAACTAAACTTTGTTTAACCGGTGTAATAGGTGAAGATTCTGTTTTGTATGAAACCCCGTCCATAGATGTACAATTAGGCCCAAAGACTCTGACTACAAAATTGCTATGTGCTCCATTAAATACAGGTGCAATTCTAGGCATGGATCTACTCAGACAAGTACACCTGACTTTAGACATGTCCTCAGAATCAGCTAGCATTAAAATTTCCTCAGCACAAGTTTCTACCAATAATGTAATAACTCCTGAGTACGCTTTCTTACAGAATCATCCAATTTGGGCTAAAGACAAAGATGATTGTGGGTTTTTGACAGGTGTAGAACCAGTCAAATTGACAGGAACTCCACCTCCTGTTACCAAACAATATCCTATCAGTAAGGAAGCTATACAGGGGATAAAACCTATTGTGGAAAAATTGCTGAAGCAAGGAGTGCTAGTTAAAACAAACAGTCCCTGTAACTCACCCATATGGCCCATCAAGAAATCTAATGGGACATGGAGACTCACCATAGACTACAGAGTAGCCAATAAACATATTGATAAAATCACCCCCCTAGTGGCAGATCCATCTACAATTTGTAATGGCTTACCATTAGATTGTAAGGTTTTTTCTGTAATTGATATGTCTAATGGATTCTTTTCTGTACCCTTGCACTCTGACAGCCAGACATGGTTAGCTTTTACAGTTGACTATGAACAATATCAGTGGACACGTTTGCTCCAGGGATTTCAGAATTCCCCAACTTTATACCATCAGGCTGTCAGACGTGATTTGTGTGACCCAGAATGTCCAGTAAAACAGTCCACTATGATTCAATATGTCGATGATATTTTGGTAGCCTCTACAGATCACGAGGTACATCAAACTGAATTGGCAGCATTGTTGGACTATTTGCAGAAAGGAGGACACAAATGCAGCTTTCACAAAGCTCAAATTGCTAAAAATCAAGTCACATTTCTGGGTCAAACAATTGGTGCAGGAAATAGATCTATTACACAGGATCGAGCCGCTTCAGTCAAAGCCATACCTCCACCTACAACCATTAAAACACTCAGATCATTTTTAGGAACAGCAGGTTACTGTAGACCTTGGATTGAAGAATATGCCTCAATTGCTCAGCCTCTCTATGACTTGTTGAAAGGCCAGGTTAAAGATTCTGATACTGTTTGTATGGAAGAAATTCACCTCAAAGCTTTCAATGATTTAAAGAAAGCACTATGTCAAGCACCAGCATTAGGAATTGCACAATCTAATAAACCCTTAGGCTTTATGACTGCATGTTTAATGCAAGATCATGGGGGCAGTTTACGCCCAATTCATTACTATTCATGTAAACTTGACATAGTTGCTCAAGGCATGGGCCCATGTCTTAGAGCAGTGCAGGCAGTTCATCTAGCTCTTCAGGCTTCAACAGGAATGGTGCTAGGACAGACTATAAATGTAAGATGTCCTCATGCAGTGTCCGCACTAATGAATCAAGCAAAAGTCACTTCTGTCACCTCCTCTCGTTGGGGAAATTGGTTAACGACCCTCACAGCCCCGAACATTGTTTTACAACGTGCACCAGTAACAAACCCATCCTCATGTATGATGTCTGCAATGACTGAAGTTTTGTTAGAGGATGAGGGTGAAATAACTCACGATTGTGTTACGCTTACATACGAAGCTATAAGTGACATAAAAGAAACTCCCATAGAGAATGCAGAATTGGAGTTGTTTGTTGATGGTTCAGCTCAAGTCATTGAGGGAAACAGACGAGCAGGTTATGCAGTAACTTCCACCACTGAAGTTGTAGCTTCAGGCCGTCTTCCAGATCATTTTTCAGCTCAAGCTGCAGAACTAGTAGCCTTAACTAGAGCATGCACGCTAGCTTCAGGATCGATTGCAAATATTTACACTGATTCCAGATATGCTTTTGGGGTGGTTCATGATTTTGGTGTCATTTGGCAAGCTAGACAGTTTCTAACTTCTGCTGGATCCCCCATTAAGCATGCTGGATTAGTAAAAGATTTATTGTTTTCCATGAAACTTCCAAAGAAATTAGCGGTGATCAAAGTGAAAGCACATCTCACAACTAACACTGCAGAAGCTAAAGGTAATGCTCTTGCTGATGTAGCTGCTAAACAGGCTTGTTCCTATGTAACTGTACAAGTGTGTTCAGATAGTATAGCACAGAAGACAATTCTGCCTCCTAAATCAATTATTGATCTGTACAAAGACGCTCCTCTATATGAAGCATGGACATGGTTAGACAAAGGGGCCACAGTAGATTCATCTGGATGCTGGACCAAAGAGGGGAAGTATGTTGCTCCTGAATCACTGCTGCCATATTTGGCTCAACAAATACACAATTTGGGTCACAGTGGTCCAGCAACAATGAATCACAGGTTCACAAATCAATGGTGGAATCCAAAATTCAGAAATGTAGCAACCGAAACAGTCAAGAGATGTGTTACATGTCAAAAAAAATAATGATGTGCCAGCAGCAGCTACAGCAGCAACACATACTCCAGCTCCACCAGGACCATTTTGTCACCTGCAAGTTGATTACATATCATTGCCTCCTTGTAAGGGAAAAACTGATGTTTTAGTAGTATTGGATAAGTTCTCTAGATGGCTAGAAGCTTATCCAACAGGGCGTGCTACAGCTGCACATACTGCTAAATGTCTAGTCACTGATTTCATTCCCAGATGGGGATTACCAGATTGCATTGACTCAGATCAAGGTACACACTTCACAGGACAGGTAGTCAAGGAAGTGTCTAAAATGTTGAAAATTAAGTGGAATCTTCACTGCCCCTATGGGCCACAAGCATCAGGACAAGTTGAACGAGCAAACAGAACTATAAAAACCAGGCTAAGCAAAATGCACCAGGAAGGAGTACCATGGGTCGAGGCACTGCCAGCGGTATTGTGTAGTATAAGAGCGTCACCTAACAGATCAGTAGGACTGAGCCCTCATGAGATTATTACAGGACGCCCAATGCAGATGCCAGGTGTGATTGATCTTAGAAATGCTGATGTACACATAGCCTCAGATGCCCTGATCACTTACTGTGAAAACCTCACAAAGGCAGTACAGAGTGCCAGAGAGAGAGTTGAGTTATGTTGGCAGACTCCACCAGAAGGGGGGCACACAATCATCCCAGGTCAGTGGGTCATGATAAAGTCATTCAGAAACAAGCCGTTAGAGCCTAAGTGGCACGGACCACATCAAGTGATGTTGATTACAGCAGCTGCAGTGTTTTGTCAGGGAAGGAAAACATGGACTCATGTTTCACACTGTAAAGTTGTTCCTCCACCTACAGGGATAGGATAGGACACATGGACCAGTGAGGAGCCCAGGAAAGAACCGAATGCAACAGGCTTCGGGGGCCAATCCTGCGGTGAAGATTCCCTTTTAGGCATTCCCCCACCTACTAGTCCATCCTTACCTCACTGTTCTTTAGGTGTCGCAGTAATAAAGATATAGGGAAAGAAAGGAACAACAATAACAGACTCAAATCGACCAGAGGATACAACCCTAGTGTTTACAGTTTTTTTTTTTCAACAAATGCTGCTCTGTCGTTGTTTGTTTTCTTTCTTACTCTGTGCAGATACCACTTGATGGCTGTCCCGAGGCCCATACACACCGACCTCCTCACCTGTGTATGACGACACCACTTTTAAAAGACAACCAGACCCACAACCGAGCCAACTGTCACGGAAGAAAAAAAAAAAAAAAAAAAAATATATATATATATATATATATATATATATAAATTAAATACACAACGCAGAGAATCATACAGGGGAACTTCAGTCATCCATCAACATGATCAAGATTGCCGTACTAGTAATCATCATGGACATCGCACAAAGTATAGACTCGAGAAACAACATATTCTTAGAGCTGATGAATATGTCAAGAAACTCCTTGTTTGCTGGAAAGAACGTTTGCATGCCACATCCACCTTCTGTAGGAGCAGGAATCCCATGGGTAGCACACCCCATTTCTGACTGTGATACCTGCACCCTATTTGGTGTTGTCACTAATGGAATTTTTAACCAAAGCACATGTCATAACGTGACTGTTCCTCAAGCCTCACCATGTTGCATTCCAGGTTTACGTTCCTGCAATTTGACCTCAACCACACCTGTTATGACAGACTTACTCTTACCAATGAAATTTAGTTGGTGTGTTGAACAGCTATCCTTAGACTCTAAAGATTTGGGAAAAATTCCCAGTGCTGCATGTGGTTTCATAATTAAAATGGGAATGTCACTGAAGACAGAAATTTCATCATCCACACGACAAAAGAATGAGGATGTGGAAGTATGTATTAGGCAAACTCGATCATTCCCTAAGCTATTTAATGTGAACCAATGGTGCAGGATTTCCCCCCCAACAGGCATGTTTTGGTTATGCGGAACCTCAATCTATAGTGTGCTACCAGTAAAGTTGAATGGAAGGTGCACCTTAGTCTATGCCCTACCTGCAGTCAGAGAAAATGTGAAATCCACTACAGTCCTAATAACAGGCAACACCACCTTACAAAATATTCCACGTTTAAGTGATTCAGCTCCTACCACGAACACAGAAGATCACTGCATTCCAGGACTCACTTGTGCACAAACATGGTGGTCCAGAACTCTGGGAACATTAATCCCATTTTATGGTGTCATGCAAGCCCTGGATCAAGTTAGAAGCTTATCGAATTCTGTACAGAAACTGGCCAATGATACAGCTTTGGCCTTGGGTAACATCACAAACACTCTCGCTTCACACAAGATAATGATCTTACAGAACAGAGTTGCCTTGGATTACATTCTTGCAATGCAAGGGGGAGCATGTACCATTATCGGACCTGAGTGCTGCACCGGTTTACTGGATCCAACAGAGAACTTGAACAAAATTCAACAAGACATTCTTGAACTTTCATCAAAATTACACCAGATGACTGAAGACAATTCATCATGGTTCGGAAACCTGTTAGGTAAACCCTGGCTGTGGATCAAGGAAATAGCAATTCTGCTGTTGTTCTTACTACTGGTGTACTATCTATGCACCCACAGTATCAAGTGTTTTATTCAACAACTTACTCATGCCCATCACGAGGAAATGACAATTCCGACCAGAAAAGATTATTACCCATAAGAACTAGACAGACCCTAGCTGCATGTTTGTTTCTGTGTCAACATGCCATTCGTCACTACAGACAATCAACACAGAGCAAGTGCTATGTGCCTGTAACGATCACAGGTTACAAGAATGAACTTTTAAATGTTAACATTTTTATTGTGAGAGTTATTAGAACTCTCAACGGGAGGACTGTGGGATTACAAATTTAGAAAATGTTAAATCTAGGTTCCAATATAATAGTAGACTTTTTGGGGTAATAAAGTTGAGATCCAAGAAGCTCAAATCAGGAGAATCAAGTGTCTGAGACATTAACCTTTTGTCTTTGTGTTCTTCCTTGAAGCTCAAGGCACAGCTGTGCCTTTTGTCTCTATGATAATGTGAAGGTATCAGTGTACTGTCAGGCACCTCTGTATTTAAATAACACTGTTATGCTGATAAGATCAAGGCTGGGAAGATGCCAGTGTCTGGTATCTTCCTGATTGCATTTGCATGCTTTGTTAAAATGGTCTCCACCTCTACTGTATGGATCCCTCCCACTTGAATGTATATAATCTACAATGTCTTAAGGACAATTTAGACCTCTTGATGACTGCAGCACCACGCAGAGCGTTCTCAATAAAGAATCCTGCTGAAGATTACCCAAGAGTCTCCTGGTCTTCGTTTCTGAGTTCCCAACAATGCAGTCACAGTTGTAGCAATATTTGTTAGTTATGTTTGTTTATTCAGGGCTATCATCATCTGAGGTCCTCTGAGGGTCAGCATCATCTCTTCATAGGTGTTCTGGATCCAGAATGGAGCTTGTGTAAATCCTAGTTACCCTGTGGCAAAACATAGAAACAAATAGAGAAATCATTAGCATAGCTGCTGATCCAACAAAGTAAAATGAATTAGTTTTACCCAAGCTAAAGAATAAGAATGCGCATTTGATCAGATGCAACTACACTCACAATTTAAGAGATACATTACATTAGATACATTATTCGAATGCTTGGCGAATGAGATGCGTTTTTAATCTAGATTTACACAGAGAGAGTGTGTCTGAACCCCGGACATTATCAGGAAGGCTATTCCAGAGTTTGGGAGCCAAATGTGTCAATGTCAATATCAATGTCACTTTTATTTACAGTCATGCCCACAAATTTTGGCACCCTTGGCAAATATGATCAAATAAGGCTGTGAAAATTAAGCTGCATTGTTAATCCTGTTGATGTTTTATTTGAAAAATTCACAAAAAGGTATCCTTTCATTGGATAATAAGAATTTAAAATGGGGGGAAATATCATTATGAAATAAATGTTTTTCTCTAATACACATTGGCCACAATTAATGGCACCCTTTTATTGAATTATTTTTTAAACCTCCATTTGCCAGTTTAACAGCTCAAAACTGTCTCCTATAATGCCTGATGAGGTTAGAGAACACCTGACAAGAGATCAGAGACCATTCCTTCATCCAGAATCACTCCAGACCCTTCAGATTCCCAGCTTCTCCTCTTCAGTTCACTCCTCTCATTTTCTGTAGGGTTCAGGTCAGAGGACTGGAATGGCTATAGCAGAAGCTTGGTTTTGAGCTCAGTGACCCATTTCGGTGTTGTTTTTGAGGTTTGTGTTTGGATTATTGTACGGTTGAATGATCATGGCCCATTATAAGATTTCTAACAGAGTCAGTCACTTTTAGATTTTTTATCTGTTGGTATTTAATAGAATCCATGATGCCATGTCTCCAAACAAGATATCCAGGACCTCCAGCAGAAATATAGGCTCACAACATCAAAAATACAGCTTTCATTGTACACATGTTTCTAGCATTTGTAAAACTGCATTTTTCCATCTCAAAAATATATCTAAATTACGGCCTATGCTCTCAATGTCAAATGCAGAAATGTTAATCCATACATTTATGACTTCAAGGTTAGACTATTGTAATGCTTTATTGGGTGGTTGTTCTGCACGCTTGGTAAACAAACTACAGCTAGTCCAAAATGCAGCAGCAAGAGTTCTTACTAGAACCAGGAAGTATGACCATATTAGCCCGGTCCTGTCCACACTGCACTGGCTCCCTATCAAACATCGTATAGATTTTAAAATATTGCTTATTACTTATAAAGCCCTGAATGGTTTAGCACCTCAGTATTTGAATGAGCTCCTTTTACATTATACTCCTCTACGTCCGCTACGTTCTCAAAACTCAGGCAATTTGATAATACCTAGAATATCAAAATCAACTGCGGGCGGCAGATCCTTTTCCTATTTGGCGCCTAAACTCTGGAATAACCTACCTAACATTGTTCGGGAGGCAGACACACTCTTGCAGTTTAAATCTAGATTAAAGACCCATCTCTTTAACCTGGCATACACATAACATACTAATATGCTTTTAATATCCAAATCTGTTAAAGGATTTTTAGGCTGCATTAATTAGGTGAACCGGAAACACTTCACATAACACCGTACTTTCTACATCATTAGAAGAATGGCATCTACGCTAATATTTGTCTGTTTCTCTCTTGTTCCGAGGTCACCGTGGCCACCAGATCCAGTCTGTATCCAGATCAGAGGGTCACTGCAGTCACCCGGATCCAGTACGTATCCAGACCAGATGGTGGATCAGCACCTAGAAAGGACCTCTACTGCCCTGAAAGACAGCAGAGACCAGGACAACTAGAGCCCCAGATACAGATCCCCTGTAAAGACCTTGTCTCAGAGGACCACCAGGACAAGACCACAGGAAACAGATGAATCTTCTGCACAATCTGACTTTGCTGCAGTCTGGAATTGAACTACTGGTTTTGTCTGGTCAGAGGAGAACTGGCCCCCCAACTGAGCCTGGTTTCTCCCGAGGTTTTTTTCTTCATTCTGTCACCGATGGAGTTTCGGTTCCTTGCCGCTGTCGCCTCTGGCTTGCTTAGTTGGGGTCACTTCATCTACAGCGATATCATTGACTTGATTGCAAATAAAAACAGACACTATTTCAACTGAACAGAGATGACATAACTGAATTCAATGATGAACTGCCTTTAACTATCATTTTGCATTATTGAGACACTGTTTTCCAAATGAATGTTGTTCAGTGCTTTGATGCAATGTATTTTGTTTAAAGCACTATATAAATCAAGGTGATTGATTGATTGACGTGGTACTTTTTATCCCTGTTTTCACCAAATCCATCTTGAGTGTTTACTGCTAAAAAGCTAATTTTTTTGTTTCATCTGATCATAGAAGCCAGTCCCATTTGAAGTTCCAGTCATGTCTGATAACTGAATATGCTTTAGTTTGTTTTTGGATGAGCTAGGAGAATTTTTCTTGAAACCCTCCCAAACAACATGTGTTGATGTAGGTTCTGTTTAACAATTTTTTAAAAGGTTTCCTGAACCAGAAACTCAACTAGTTTCTGCAATTCTCCAGCTGTGATCCTTGGAGAGTCTTTAGCCACTCAAACTGACCTCCTCACCATGCATGAGGACGATATAGACACACGACCTCTTCCAGGCAGTTTTCTAACATTTTCTGTTGATTGGAAATTCTTAATTATTGTCCTGATGGTGGAAATGGGAATTGTCACTGCTCTAGCTCTTTGCTTAAAGCCACTTCACCAATTTGTGAAGCTCAATCATCTTTTGCTGCACATCAGAAAAATATTCTTTGGTTTTTCTCTTTGTGATGGATGATTAAGGGCATTTGGGCTTTGTTTTCCCTCCACTTTATATTTATGTGAAACAGGAAGCAATGTCTGGATAATTTCATGTTTATAATCATGCTGGAGTGCTCAAAATTGTGAATATGAATGGGAATATACTTCAGAGATATTTTACTCATAAGAATTTCTAGGGGGGACAATAATTGTGTCCAACGAGTATTTGAGAAAAAACAATTTCATAATGATATTTCCCCTCTGTTTTAAATTCTTAATATCCAATGAAAGGATACATTCTTGTGAATTTTTTAAAATACAAAATCAAAAGGATTAACAATGCAGATGAATTTTCACAGCCTTTTTTGATCATATTTGCCAAGGGTGCCAATATTTGTGGGCATGACTGTATATAGCACCATTCAAACAACACATGTTGACCAATGTGCTTTACACCATCTCAATAAAACAATACAACAATATTAGGACAAACTTATTAAAATATATAAATAGTAATAATCATTATCATCAAATAGGCCATTTCAAACAAGTGTGTCTTAAGTTGTACTTTAAAAACATGTACAGAAGCAGCGTCCCTGTGGTGGTAAGTTTTGGAGCAACTACCCCAAAGGCACGATCCCCTTTCTGGCTTAGCTTGGTACTCTGAACTTTTAACAGGTTTTGAGTTGATGATCTCAAGTTTCTACCTGTCTTGTACCCTATTAACAAATCTCATAAATAAGAGATTTATACACTAATAAAAGGAGTTTAAAGTCAATTCTATATTGTACTGGGAGCCAATATAAATGGACCAAGGATGGAGTGAAGTGTTCATGTTTTTTATTGTTAGTTAATAATCTCGCTGCAGCATTTTGTACCTTTTGTAGCCGTTGAATAGATGCTTGACTAATACCCTTATATAAAGAATTGCAATAGTCAAGTCTTAAGGATATAAGAGCATGGATTGCAATTTCAAGGCTCTTATGTGTCAAAATTGATTTCATTTTAGCCAAATTTCTCAAGTGAAAAAAAAAACTTGACTTGACCACATGATTTACCTGTGCATTCAATTTCAGTGCGCTATCAATATAAATACCCAAGTTTTTAACACAGTCTTTCACATATAATGACAGTGATCCGAAATTGAACTCTGCTGCGCCTTTGGTTCCTCTAGGGCCAAACACTACAACCTCTGTCTTTTTTTCATTGAGGTATAAAAAATTTGAAAAAGCTCTACCTCCTTTAGTGGACTTAGCTATCCTAGGAATTTCCAAAAGTCCAGCATTTTGTGACCTTAGGGAGTGTGATGGATTGTAACGTGGTAGAAAGCTAGTTAGGTACGCAGGAGCTAAACCATTTAGGGCCTTATAGGTAAGTAATGATCATTTGTAACTGCTACGGAAGTGCAGTGCAGAGACTGTAAAATTGGGGTAATATGATCATATTTTCTTGACCTGGTAAGGACTCTAGCTGCTGCATTTTGGATTACCTGTAGCTTGTTTATTGAAGATGCTGGACAACCTCCTAGAAGTGCATTACAATAGTCCAGTCTAGAGGTCATGAATGCATGAACTAGCTTTTCAGCATCAGAAACAGATAACATGTTTCATAGTTTGGTAATGTTTCTAAAATGGAGGAATGCAGTTTTTGTAACATGGGAAATATGATATTCAAAAGACAAGTTGCTGTCTAATATAACACCCAGATTTTTGACTAGAGGAAGTAACAGTATATCTGTATAGTTGCAAATTGTAATATACAAGATTCTGTGTACTGTTTTTTGGTCCAATAATTAATATCTCTTTCTTATCCAAATTTAATTGGATAAAATTATTGGTCATACAAACTTTTACATTTTAACACATTCTGTTAGCTTAGATAATTTAAGAGTTGAATCTGGTCTCGTTGAGATAAATAGGTGATTATCATCAGCATAACAGCGGAAGTTACTTCCGTATTTTCTAATAATATTACCAAGGGGCAACATGTATATTGAAAGTAGAAGGAGACCTAGGACGGATCCTTATGGCACTCCATATATTACTGGTGATAAATGAGATGACTCCCCATTTAAATAAACAAAATGGAAGCGATCGGACAGGTAGGATCTAAACCATCTTAGAACTTGGCCTTGAATACCTGTATAATTTTGTAATCGATCTAAGAGTATGTCATGATCTGGTGTCGAAAGCAGCACTAAGATCAAGTAAAACTAGAAATGAGATGCAGCCTTGATCTGACGCAAGAATCATCAACAATCAATTCTTCATACAGACCATTTTTGTTCAGGAAGGTGCTCAAATGAGCAGACACAACTTTTTGACATGAATGAAAGATTTGAAATAGGCCTATAATTTGCCAGTTCACTTGGATCTAGTTTCGGTTTCTTAATAAGATGCTTAATAATCGCCAGCTTGAATGGTTTTGGAACGTGACCTAAAGTTAACAACGAGTTAATGATATTGTGAAGCGGTTCTTTGGCTACAAGTAACAACTCTTTCAGTAATTTAGTGGGTACAGGATCTAATAAACATGTTGTTGGTTTAGATACAGTGATAAGTTTATTTGGCTCTTCCTGTCCTGTATTTGTAAAGCACTGCAGTTTATCTTTGGGTGCGATGGATGAAACTGAAGTTTTAGATGCTGTAGAATCTACATTCGCTATTGTATTTGTAATGTTATCTATTTTATCAGTGAATAAATTCATAAAGTCATTACGATTAAACATTGGTGTAATATTTGAATCAGGTGGCGACTGGTAATTTGTTAATTTAGCCACTGTGCTTAATAAAAACTTTGAATTGGTTTGGTTATTTTCTATGAGTTTGTCCCTAAAACTGCCCTAGCAGTTTTTAATAATAATAATAATAATAATAATAATAATAATAATAAAGCATTTTATTTCATGGCGCCTTTCAGAACACCCAAGGTCACCTTACAAGCAATATACAGGTCACTGCCTAAGACAAAACAAACAACAAACAAACAGCATATACATATAAAGTGGATTTAAGTCTCAATAAAAAAAAATGTTATAAAAAAGCCTGTATAAAAAGATATGTCTTAAGATGATTTGTAAAAGTCAACAAGTAATCGCTATTGCTAACATCAAGGGGAAGAGAGTTCCATAGGCAGGGGACAACATAACTAAAATATCTGGCACCCATAGTAGTAAGTCGAATCCGAGGTACCGGAAGAGAAATTAAAGATGAAGATCTAAGTGCACGTGAAGGAGTATAAACCTGGAGAAGTTGAGTAAGGTATTGTGGTGCAAGATTATGAAGTGCCTTATAAGTGAGTAGCAATATTTTGAATTCAACTCTATGTTTTACTGGAAGCTAGTGCAATTGCTGGAGAACCGGAGAAATGTGATCAGTATAAGGTGTTCTAGAGAGAACATGAGCTGCAGAATTCTGAACCAATTGAAGCTATGCAGCAATTTGGAGGGAATACCTGTGAGAATAGCATTGCAGTAGTCGATCCGTGAGGTGACTAGTGCGTGAATGTGAACTGCAGTATTATTATTTGAAAGAAATGGACGTAGACAATTAATATTGCGCAAATGGAAGTATGCAATCCGTGTGATAATATTAATCTGAGCTTTAAAAGATAGTGTGCTATCCATGATGACACCCAAACTTTTAACCTGAGAGGAAGGACAGATTGCAGTATTATCAATGTGTAAAGAGAAACAATTAGATTTAGACACAACAGATAGTGCCAACAAGCAGAGCCTCAGTTTTATTGCCATTTCATTTCCAGAAGTTTGCTGAAAGCCAGTCTTTAATTTCAGCTAAACAGCTTGACAAAGATGGCGGAGGAAAAGAACCGGTAGGTTTGGCAGACATGTAAAGGTTGGTGTCATCCGCATAACAGTGAAAATTAATACCATATTTCCTTAAAATATCACCAAGAGGGAGTATATATATAATGAAGAGAAGCGGGCCCAAAACAGAACCTTGGGGGAACACCAGTGGTGACTGGAGATAGTTTTGAACTAAAACCTTTTAATTGAATACGCTGACTGCGTCCAGATAGATATGAACTAAACCAAGACAGAGCAGTGCCAGTAATACCAATGGAAACTAATCTGTCAAGAAGTATGTTATGTGAGACAGTATCAAAGGCAGCGCTCAAGTCAAGAAGGACAAGTATAGTTAAAAGCCCAGAGTCAGAGACAAAAACCAGATTGGAATTGTTCATACAAGTTATTATTGGACAGATGTTCATGAATTTGAATTGCAATACACTTTTCAACTACCTTAGAGATGAATGGTAAATTTGAAATTGGACGAAAATTTTCAAAATCAAGTGGATCACCCCCTGGTTTTTTAAGTATGGGTGTAATAATAGCAGATTTAAGAGATGGAGATACAAAACCAGAACCAAGTGAAGCATGAACAATTTTAGTAATAAACGGCAAAAGGGCTGGTAAACAAGCTTTTACTAAAGGAGTTGGTAGAGGGTCTAATTGACAAGTCGAAGATTTAGATTTAGAAGTCAAAAAGTGATCACGTAAGTCAGTGGAATACATATCAGATGGCAAAGAATCAGGTGGTTTCAGAATATTGTTTACCACCAAGAAAAGAGACCTAGAGTTCCCATTGCTAACTCCAATTACTTTGTAGTAGTAATCGGCTTTAGCTTTAGTCAGTGCATTTTTTTAATTTTGAATATGTTCAGCATACATGTCTGAAGTTGGCTGGACACAGAGGGTTGTCAGAATAGATGGAGCGACTAAGCCACCCTGGCACGGTGCCAGAGATAATACCGTGCCCGTGGACAACACAGGTTCATGTGCAATAAATTGGCAAAAGACTTGGGGAAAACAATTATGAAATCTTATTAAAAACTAAATTTAATGCAACAAATCAAATCACAAAAAAAGAAGAAAAGAATAAATAGCTCAATGAATGGGATATGGGTGGCCAATACCCTCAACAAAACTGTATGAAGGGGATGCAGGAGCCGAGACGTAACAGCTGGGAATAAGGTCACTAATAGGCCTCCACAGCACCGCACACTTTCGTTACACCTGTGTGGAAACACTCACAGACACACACACACACACACACACACACACACACACACACACACACACACAGACACACACACACACACACAGCACTCGTGAAGTAGCACCACCACCAAAATCCACCCCGCCTCCGGCACTCAGCTCCTGTAACAACAAGATGGTATGTTACACTTGAGGGTAGACAAATCACTGATATAATCGCAAATGATGCGTACAGCAAATAAATATTGGGGCACCTTTAGCTCTTAGCTATCACATAAAACATTAAAAGCAAAAAAAAAAAAAAAAAGTAAACACTCTTGTATACACAAAATAACTCGAAATACAATAAAGAGTGTTAAAGAAAATACCAAAACAATAAATCAAAAGATAACATTAAACTGAACAAAGAAAATAAACTACCATTTTACAAACATTACTCAAATAACAAAAGAACAAAACACAAGGGAACGCAACAATAATATTAAAGGACCGGCAAAGCAACAGCGCCCTCTGGACGATACTTCCCACGAAGCCCCCACAGTAAGAAGTTAAAATCGCCTGCCGACGCAACAAGTCTACCTGTAATTAAATTAAATTATAAACAAATCAAATAGCAAATGAATCAATGTATTATACGTAGCTTTAAAAACATACCGCCTGAGTCAAATGCCCAGAATGTAATACTTATTAAATGCACAGGCAAGCCGAAAGCTGTGAGCTCATTCTGTCGATCTGGATTAAATACGTGCACAAGGCACTGCCGATTCGTGATAATTATAATGCAATTAAAAATACAATATAACCTGCTCTTTGGAAAGAAAAACGAGATTAACACGTATCCATGTGATCTCTCAAAGCCCGACCGATCAGGTATGCAACATTCTGTGCACCCGTAGGCTCACTCGGTTGGCAATACAGCACACAATGGGGCAAAACTACTATATAGCATCAGGCAGAACGTCTGGGCTATTAAAGTCTCCCTCCCGCTTGCTTTAGACTACAACCAAATTGGATCATCACAAACTCAAGCTTGCACTAATGAAATTCATTCAGTAGTTCCACTTACCGGTTGCGAGAGACCACGTCAACCAAGCACCAGCCGCAAGGTTTATCCAAATCTATGCTTTAAACAAGAATACTAACATGAAACACATCACACTAGTAACACCCAACATCACTAAACATACCTGACCGGCAACTAGAAATGACGCAGCAAACAAGGGGCGTGTCTCATGATGTCATACCACCTCACCGCTAAATTTGTATGTGATCACTGCGCAGTGATAGGATAATCAATGCGTATAGCAACCAATCCAATCCAACAGTACGGGCTTCGCTAATCCTGTCACATTATGAACAGTAAGGCCAGACCTGACGTACAGCCGCTCTAACCTACGGCCTTTAGTTTTAAGTTCACGCAGTTCAGGTGTAAACCAAGGAGCTGAATGAATAAATGAAACCCTTCGAGTTTTCACGGGTGCAAATTCATCTAAAAGCATGTTCAGTCCATCATTGTAATATTTTACCAGTTCATCAACAGTAGTGAAATCAGATTTACTGGAAAAGATGGGAAGTTCTTCAGCAATAGTAGGCAAATCAATGTTCTTAATATTCCGAAATTTAATTGGGCAACACAGGTTTACCTTAAAAATGGCCAGTTTGGGACAAAATGAGACCAGAAAGTGATCTGATATGGATAGATCAGAAACAGTACAATTAAAATGTGTTATACAAAAGCAGCAAACAAGATCAAGAGTATGCCCCTTAGTGTGAGTGGGCAGTGTGTTAAATTGTTGAATACCAAAGCAATCCAAACATTCCAAAATTCGCTTGTAAATGCATTACTGACATTATCGGTATGAATGTTAAAATCACCCAGAAGGATAACATTTGAAGATATGGAACATAGATAAGTCAAGAGTTCAGATAATTCAGTTAAAAAGGCATTATTGCTCTTGGGAGGGCGGAAGATAGTTATGAGGATGCTTGGAAACGCACCATTGATTTTTATGGCAATTGACTCAGAAGAATATGTAGACAAAGTTAACTGAGATACTTTCCATTTCTTTTTATAAAGTATTGCTAGCCCCCCTCCCCTTCCCATATCACGAGATTTACAAACATTACTATATCCTGGGGGAACACACTCGCAGCAGCAGCTAACAGCGCCAGCGTTCACGTGGAAGTTTTAGAGCCTGTCTATAGCTGGACATACTGTTTTTCAATGCAATTCTAAAAACTTCCAAGTTAGTTTTTCTCCATTTGCATTCAAGACTACGAGTTAGAGCTGAAGATCTTTGCCCGAAACCGACAGGACCCGATGGGACCCGACGGGTTCGGTCAGTTTCGGGCTTAATCTATGTCATCTTACGGGTGCTCGGGCCGGGCTCGGGCTCGTGCTCCGGTTTGCGAGGTAACCCGAGTGGTCATGTGATGTGTTTCGATTAGCGCAAGAAAGATGCGAAAACGGATGCTGAGTAGGTGTAACGGCCTAGCCTAATCTCTGTGAGTAAAAGTTTTTCAAATGATAACTAAATATTCATTGAGTCTTAAATGCATAATGTGGACAGAGTATTTACGCTAATGTTGGCATTATTCTTTTATTAAATATCATCTGCTAGTGCGAAGCAAATCTGGCAGAGCCTTTATCTTAATTTCGTTATTGCCAAATACCCATCTTAGTTTAACATTTATCTTAATTTAATGTCAAAAATGACTCATTTTTATTGGTGCGCTGGTCTATTTATAGGTTAAATGAGCCTATGTCTAGAATGCTGAGACGTTACGATGTCACAGAGGACTTATTTTATTTCTTTATTACAACTTCCAAGTGGTCTAGTTCATGTTAGTTATGAATAAATTATGTTAAAACATGTATAAATAACTCATTATTGACAAAAGGCAAAAGAGTTGTATGAGTGTGCACATTTAAATAATTTCAGGCTGTAAATGGGTTCGGGCTTTTAAAAAGCTGTCAATCAAAATGTACTTGTCAGGCTCGGGTCCTGTCGGGCCTAACTTTTAAGGCCCGATTACAGCTCTATTACGAGTTAGTTTCTTGAGTGAGTGAGTATTACTGTTATACCATGGCACAGTAAGTTTTTCTCTAACCTTTTTCAATTTGATGGGGGCAACAGCTTCTAATGTATTAGAGAAAATAGTGCCCATGTTGTCAGTCATTTCGTCTAGTTCATGTGTATTTTTGGGTACAAATAGCAGTTGTGATAGATCAGGCAGGTTATTTGCAAATCTTTTCTTTGGTGGCTGGAACAATAGTTCTGCCCAGACGGTAACGATGAGACATATAGTTAATATCAGTGATATGCAGCATGCACGATATAAGGAAATGGTCTGTAACATCATCGCTTTGAGGTACAATATCTATATCAGTAAGATCTATTCCATGCGATACAATTAAATCTAGTGTATGATTAAAACAATGAGTGGGCCCGGTGACATTTTGCTTTACTCCAAAAGAGTTTATTAGGTCAGTAAACGCAAGTCCTAATGCATCATTAGTATTATCAACGTGAATATTAAAATCTCCCATGATTAGCGCCTTATCAACTGTGACCAGAAGGTCTGAGAGGAAATCTGCTAACTCTTTTAGGAATTCTGTATACGGCCTTGGTGGTCTATACACAGTAGCCAGAGCAAGAGATACATAAGATTAATTTTACATGTCTGACAGTGTAACATTAGGCAGAATTATTTCAAATGAGTTAAACCTGTATCCTGTTTTCTGGGTAACATTGAGAATATCACTATATATTGTTGCAACACCTCCGCCACGACCAGTCTGATGAGGCTTATGCTTACAACAGTAATTCGGTGGAGTAGACTCATTTAGAGCAAAGTAATCATTTGGTTTTAGCCAGGTTTCAGACAAGCAGAGTACATCAAAACTATTATCTGTGATCATTTCATTTACAATAACTGCTTTGGGTGTGAGTGATCTAATATTTATGAGCCCAAATAAAAAATGTTTTTGTTCATTTACTTTTCATGTTTCTGGTTTAATCACAATAAGATTTTTTTCTAGATCCTACATAAAATTAATATTTTAACCTCACTATTCGGGGAACATTCACAGTCTTAATAGATTGTACAGCGCAAGTAGTTTTATCATTTAAGCGTGTGGAACAAAAGTCATCATAATAGTTATTTGACAATTGTCTTACTAGTGACATGGAACGAAGTATCCTGGAGATTTTGTCAGAGAGCAGCTCCGCTCCGACTCTGCTGGGGTGCAGACTATCAGTGCGAAAATGCCTAGGATGCTCCCAGAAAAGATTTCAGTTATTAACAAATAAAACTTTGGCTAACGTAGCACGGACGTGTCGGATGATTGAGTATACGATGATCACAGCATCGTATTCCTGTCTCGCGGAGGGGAGCGAAGCGGTTCCGGGTGGAGATCTCGAAGATCGTAGGGGGAGAAGTTGTTACCCAGGGTCTGTCTCGCGTCCTCCGCTGTGGATGCACCCAGGGTCCGTGGTATCCCGGCTACGGAGTGAAGGACATCTGGGAAGATCGCGTCCTGGGTGCACCGGTCCTGTGCAGAGAAACACACGGGAGTAGACATGGTGCACAGCTCTCCACTCTCTCAGATGGGCCTGCCTCACTACCAGGTCGCAAATCTGCCTCTCCAAGGCCTCCAGTTTGAGCTGCACAGAATGCAGCACGAACGTGTCCTCACCTGCAATCAAAGGTAGACATTAATCCACCATTAAAGGGTTACTTCACCCAGATAGCAAAATTATGTAATTAATAACTTACCCTCATGTTGTTTCAAACCCGTAAGACCTCCGTTTATCTTTGGAACACAGTTTGGTATCCAAGAAATTGTTTTAAAAGAAAAATCTTAATAAAGTTAACATAGTGTCACAAGTGTCTTTATTTCTAGGTGTATTGTATCTACTGGCGATTTGTGGGTTGTTTTTAGGTGGAAATATTACGAATGTGGATCCACTTTGTAATTGAGTGCAAAGATACCAACGTGCTTAAATGGGCAGTCCATCAAATGCATTTAAAGTTCTACCTTGGCATCATAGTGTTTCTTTGAGTGCCCTCTAAGGTCTCAAGTGGTTTGAATTCTAAATCTGTTGCAACTTCTGGCATTTTTTTATGTTTTTAGGGGGAAATATTACATATGTGGATCTACTTTGTAACAGACAGTAAAGACACAAACTAGCAGTAGTTTTTATGGTCTGCGAAACAATAAAAAATAAGATTTTGAGAAGTTTTGGTCTCCAAGAAATTGTTTTAAAAGAAAAATCTTAATCAAGTTAACATAGTGTCACAAGTGTCTTTATTTCTAGGTGTATTGTATCTACTGGCGATTTGTGGGTTGTTTTTAGGCGGAAATATTACAGATGTGGATCCACTTTGTAATTGTGTATAAAGACACAAACATGCTTAAATAGACAAAGTCCATCAAAGGCATTTAAAATTCTACCTTGGCATCATAGTGTTTCTTTGAGTTCCCTCTAAGGTCTCAAGTGGTTTGAATTCTAAATCTGTTTTAGCTGCTGGCATTTTTAGTTTTTTAGGGGGAAATATTACAATGTAGATCCGGATCCACTTTGTAATTTAGATCAAAGACACTAACGTGCTTAAATGGACAGTCCATTAAAGGCATTTACAGTTCTACCTTGGCATCATAGTGTTTGTTTGAGTTCCCTTTAAGGTCTCAAGTGGTTTGAAATCTAAATCTATTGCAACTTCTGGCATTTTTTTACGTTTTTAGGGGGAAATATTATATACGTGGATCTACTTTGTAACAGACAGTAAAGACACAAACTAGCAGTAGTTTTTATGGTCTGCGAAACAATAAAAAATAGATTCTGAGTAATTTTGATCTCCAAGAAATTGTTTTAAAAGAAAAATCTTAATCAAATTAACATAGTGTCACAAGTGTCTTTATTTCTAGGTGTATTGTATCTACTGGCGATTTGTGGGTTGTTTTTAGGCGGAAATATTACAGATGTGGATCCACTTTGTAATTGTGTACGAAGACGCAAACGTGCTTAAATAGACAAAGTCCATCAAAGGCATTTTAAGTTCTACCTTGACATCATAGTGTTTCTTTGAGTGCCCTCTAGGGTCTCAATTGGCTTGAATTCTATACCTGTTTTAGGTACTGGCGTTTTTATTTTTTTAGCGGGAAATATTACGGATGTGGATCCACTTTGTAATTGAGTGCAAAGACGAAAACTTGTTAAATGGACAGGCCATCAAAGGCATTTAAAAGTCTACCTTGGCATCATAGTGTTTTTTTGAGTGCCCTCTAGGGTCTCAATTGTCTTGAATTTTAAATCTGTTTTAGCTGCTGGCATTTTTATTTTTTTAGGGGGATATATTACAGATGTAGATCCGGATCCACTTTGTAATTTAGATCAAAGACACTAACATGCTTAAATGGACAGTCGATCAAAGGCATTTACAGTTCTACCTTGGCATCATAGTGTTTCTTTGAGTTCCCTCTAAGGTCTCAAGTGGATTGAATTCTAAATCTATTGCAACTTCTGGCATTTTTTAAATGTTTTTAGGGGGAAATATTGCATATGTGGATCAGCTTTGTAACAGACAGTAAAGACACAAACTAGCAGTGTTTATTGTGATGGGTGAAGTGATATGAGTAAACATTTTGAGTAGATTTCCTCTCCAAGATATTGTATTAATATACAAATTTTGATCAAGTTAACATAGCTAGGGTCACAAGTGTTTTTATTTCTAGGTGTATTGTATCTACTGGCGATTTGTGGGTTGTTTTTAGGTGGATATATTACAGATGTGGATCCACTTTGTAATTGTGTATAAAGACGCAAACATGCCTAAATGGACAAAGTCCAACAAAGGCATTTAAAGTTCTACCTTGGCATCATAGTGTTTCTTTGAGTGCCCTCTAGGGTCTCAATTGGCTTGAATTCTACATATGTTTTAATTAGGTACTGGCGTTTTTATTTTTTTAGCAGGAAATATTACGGATGTGGATCCACTTTGTAATTGAGTGCAAATATGCAAACGTGCTTAAATGGACAGTCCATAAAAGGCATTTAATGTTTTACTTTGGCATCATAGTGTCTCTTTGAGTTCCCTCTAAGGTCTCAAGTGGTTTGAATTCTAAATCTATTGCAAATTCTGGCATTTTTTAAATGTTTTAGGGGGAATTATTACATATGTGGATCCACTTTGTAACAGACAGTAAAGACACAAACTAGCAGTAGTTTTTATGGTCTGCGAAACAATCAAAAATACGATTTTGAGTTATTTTCGTCTCCAAGAAATTGTTTTAAAAGAAAAATCTTAATCAAGTTAACATAGTGTGACAAGTGGCTTGATTTCTAGGTCTGTAGTATCTACTAGCTATTTGTGGGTTGTTTTTAGGCAGAAATATTAAAGATGTGGATCCACTTTGTAATTGTTTATGAAGACGCAAACATACTTAAATGGATAAAGTCCGTCAAAGGCATTTAAAGTTCTAATTTGGCATCATAGTGTTTGTTTGAGTGCCCTCTAGGGTCTCAAGTGGTTTGAATTGTAAATCTGTTGCAACTTCTGGCATTTTATGATGCTTTTAGGCTAAGTTATTATGGATGTGGATCCACTTTGGATACAGATCTACATTTGTTACCAAGAGCAAAAAAACAAAATTGAAGTGTTTATTCCGATGTGTGAAGTGATATGAGTCAAAATTTTGACTAGTTTTCCTCTCCAAGAAATTGTATTAATAGAAAAATCGAGATCAAGTTAACATAGAAGTGGCTTGATTTCTAGGTCTGTTGTATCTACTAGCGATTTGTGGGTTGTTTTTAGGCAAAATTGTTATGGATGTGGATCCACTTTGGATATGTATACACATTTGGAACCAAGAGCAAAGACCCAAACTTGCAGTAGTTTTTATGGTCTTGTGAAACAATAAAATGTAAGATTTTGAGTAATTTTGGTTTACAAGAAATCGTATTATAAAAGAAAAGCGGTTAATGTTTTCATGGAGGAAAAACTGAAAGGTGCTTAAATGGATTAATTCCATCAAAGGTATTTAAAGTCTACCTTGGCATCATAGTGTTTTTAAGAGCCCTCTAGGGTCTCAAGTGGCTTGAAATCTAAATCTGTTTTAGCTACTGGCGTTTTTTTAGGGGGAAATATAATGGATGTGGATCCACTTTGTTATTGAGTGCAAAGACTCAAACGTGCTTAAATGGACAAAGTTCATCAAAGCCATTTCAAGTATGTGTGAAGTGATATGAGTCAAAACTTCAAGTAGTTTTCCCCTCCAAGAAATTATATAAAAAGAAAAATCAATATCAAGTTAACATAGATAGTTACAGACAGACAGACAGATAGATAGACAGATAGACAGATAGATAGATAGATAGATAGATAGATAGATAGATAGATAGATAGATAGATAGAGTTATTTGAGGTTACACATGAATGGATAAAAGTTGTGAATCCTTTTTTACATATTACGGTTTGGATCCACGTTTATATATATTATGGAAAGCCTTTTCCGCGATATGAGAGAAAATTGTCAATAAAAAAATTGGTTATATTGCAGAAGGTGTGGCAAATCTTGTCCAAGTTATTTTTTATACATTTCACAATGAATTGCATTCTATCTTTATTTTATTAGAAGCTCATAACGCTTCAAATTATAGATTCACTCTGTTTCTCAGCCCTAACAATTAAGTTGGTTATGTAGCTTAGACCTTTTGGACATAAGGGGTACTGTCACAGACAGCTGTCTAAACGTCCCAGGGGCAACTCCCATGGAAATGGTAGAGTTGGTACTTAGTGCTCGCCATGATTCTGGTCTGTATTCCCCTCAGCATGGCGGCGTGGGTATACTGTTCCCCAAAGCGCCCCCTGGAGGACGCAGTTCGAAGTTCCCTCGAAAGGGAACTGTCTCAGGTTACATATGTAATTGTTCCCTGAGTAGGGAACGAGACACTGCGTCCTCTAGCTCCCTGCCATGCTTCAGACGAAGAAGATAATGACATGCTCTCCCGGTGCTTATTTATAGTCGCGCCGGTAGTGACGTCGGAGGCTGTCGCCGGCCAACAAGTTGGTGTTTTTTCAATGTATGCTTCAGACACGGGTCACGACGAGGTGTTCCCCATAGCACCCCCTAGAGGACGCAGTGTCTCGTTCCCTACTCAGCGATCTATGGTTACATATGTAACCTGAGACAGTTTTAAGTTATTTAAATATATTAATTCAGTTAAATCAAACATTAGTATGACTTAACAATGTATTGCTTGACAAAAGAAGTGACTTGACTTGATCCTCACAAAATAAATTAAAAAATAAAATAAAAATAAAATGACTTGAACATGCTTGATACTTGAAATTTAAGACTTGAGACTTACTTGTGACTTTCACATGTATGACTTACTCCCACCTCTGTTATATACTATAAAAGTAAAATACATTTATTTTAAATGTCTAGCACATTAACCCCTTACTAGTAACCCCCCTTTTTTGGCATGGAGACCGAAATTACATACCCAAAATAAAAAGGTTTCTGCTCATGATTCTTTCTCACTAGATACATAACCAACCTTTGTTCACAAAGCTGACACTTTAAAGTTTACTGTTCAGGAATCAGAATCACTCAGACTGTTATGATAATAGAGATATATAAGCTCAAACATAAAAACAAAAATAAAAATATTAAAAACATATGTTTTAAATGTATTTAAAAAAATGTTGATGTAGGAAATGAGTTTGAAAACACAGTGTAGCTAAGGCCACAAGTCTTCCAAGACTTCATAAAAAATTTCATAATCGAATCTGTAAAACTGTGAATTTTATGAAATATTTTCTAAGGCCATGTCATGTGTGTTTTTAGAGAAGGCTCATCAGATTGATTTATGGCCCTTGTCATCTCTGTAAGATCTCACATGTAAACACTGCTGTGCTCTTTGTGTATGTTTCACTGTTGAAAACTGCCCGAATCATGATTGTATTGTTCTCACCAAACGGTTCTTTCACACCTCCGCCAAGTATGACACATTATCCGCATTATTCTTTTATCATTATTCTTTTGTTTTTATTCCACCTTTATTAGCCTTGATTGTGGTTTTTCAGGCTTTACAAAGCAACAAAGCAGCGATCTCACTTCAGTCTCTCTTTGCATTTAGCCCTTATTTATCAAAAGTCTTACTATAAAAATACAACAAAACATTTTCTTACGACCTTACGTGAATTATTGAGACAAAAATGCATTATGAAGAAGAAAAGCACCTGCTATTAGAAGCATTGGTGCTAACGTTAGCATCAAGCTACATCTGACAATTTATGAAATTATTAATACACTTTTACTCAAAACTCACTTTAAACCCCGATCGAGTGTTTATAATAACTTCCTTTAGCGATCAGGGGTGGAATTTGGTCGTTTACTGTTGTAAAAATATGTTATTTGTAGCCTTTTTCATCGCTGCACAAGTTAGCATTTCCGATGTACATTTTCGATTTTTTTTATAAAAACGCCCCAGATCTCAAGAAATTCTCATACCAAGCTTTACTATCGTAATCGCGGGTTTATTATTCGGATATTTTGTGTGTACAGAGGTGTTTCAGTGTTGTTTTGGCCAGATAACTACCAGGAAGTGTGCAGGAAGCATGTGACACGATGGGGCGGTGTCCAGATATGAAACTCTAAGATTGACGTTTGAAAGACCCAATCAGAGTCTGAGTCACACACCGCACGAGCTGTGACTACTGCACGCACACAGAGATCGCTGGGAGAGGCTGTTTATCATCTGATCGCGTAAATCCGTGGAAAATGAATAGAAATGACGATTCTGTCTGAAGAAATATGAAGTAAACATCAGTAAATATATACATATATCTCCGCAGATATGCATCTTTGGTCTGTAAATCCTTATTGACGCTGTTCAGTGAGTCTATGTGAACACAAATAAACCGCTCTTGACGTGACTGAATATGAGTAAGATGTGAATTTCTATTCAAAATGTGGCATAATACGGATTTATTATTTTGCACTCCTGACATAAATCACTAAATATCTGTCACTGCAACAATGTTTTATCAAAATATTGGTCAAATATCGAAGCTTGAGTCTTTAAACTATCCATTGATGCACAGTTTGTCCAGATGAAGTAAGACAGTGATGTTTAATGTGCTGTGAAAGTGAAACAATAATAAACTGGGGCCGTCAGCGATGTTTGCACGCAAATTAACAAAGGCAGCAACACGTGATAGATGGGACAGAACAAGAAAGACTTAATAATCTTTCATTGTGCTAAAATATTATAACACGAAAGGGTAGAGCTCCTATACAGAGCGCAGCGCTTATGTGCAACCAATGGGCATAATGATGCGGTTGAAGCAACACAGAGTCACAGCATGCAGCATTACGGATAGAAATGTTCAAAACACCAAGGGAAAAAATATTAATGTTGTGTATTATATGTGTGCAATATTTTGAGCCTTTTAACAGTTTTAAATCTCAGTTATAGCACTCTTGAAGAGAGTTTGTTTTGACTGTAGTAACTAGTGGGACGATACGCTAATCTGCCAATTCAATACTATCCCCTTTCTTGTGTGCTGATTCAATACATATTGACATACACTCACCTAAAGGATTATTAGGAACACCTGTTCAATTTCTCATTAAAGCAATTATCTAATCAACCAATTACATGGCAGTTGCTTCAATGGGTGTGGTCCTGGTCAAGACAATCTTCTCAACTCCAAACTGAATGTCAGAATGGGAAATAAAGGATGATTTAAGCAACAACTTTGAATGAAATAACCACTCGTTACAACCGCAGTATGCAGCAAAGCATTTGTGAAGCCACAACATGCACAACCTTGAGGCAGATGGGCTACAACAGCAGAAGACCCCACCGGGTACCACTCATGTTGCCTGGTCTGATGAGTCTCGATTTCTGTTGAGACTTTCAGATGGTAGAGTCAGAATTTGCCGTAATCAGAATTAGAACGTGGAACCATCATGCCTTGTTACCACTGTGCAGGCTGGTGGTGGTGGTGTAATGGTGTGGGGATGTTTTCTTGGCACACTTTAGGCCCCTCACTGCCAACTGGGCATTGTTTAAATGCCACGGCCTACCTGAGCATTGTTTCTGACTATGTCCATCCCTTTATGACCACCATGGTCCCATCCTCTGATTCTACTTCCCGCAGGATAATGCACCATGTCACAAAGCTCAAATAATTTCAAATTGGTTTTTTGAACATGACAATGAGTTCACTGTACTAAAATGGTCCCCACAGTCACCAGATCTCAACCCAATAGAGCATCTTTGGGATGTCGTGGAACGGGAGCTTCGTGCCCTTGATGTGCATCCCACAAATGTCCATCAACTGCAAGATATCCTATCAGTATGGGCCAACATTTCTAAAGAATGCTTTCACTACCTTGTTGAATCATTGCCACGTAGAATTAGGGCAGTTCTGAAGGCGAAATGGGGTCAAACACAGTGTATTAGTATGGTGTTCCTAATAATCATTAAGGTGAGTGTAATTTAGTATTGTGGTTTATATAATTATTGCAGTTTGTTACTTATCCAAATTGTCTATAACATTATTTGTTTAATTATTTTTATTTGTTATGTTTATGTAGATTTAAGGGAAAGATGAAAATAAGGAAGTCTGGGAATGACTGAAGAAGACAGCAGTGAGGGAAGGAAGTAATCACCAGAATGTAAGTTCTTTGAGTATGTCTGCATTGTTTATTACAGGTGCTGGCCATATAATTAAAATATTTATGACCAGCTTTGACAACTTTTTTCTACAACATTTTTTCCTTCCCTTCACCCCTCTATTAATGTGCTTGGACACAGAGCTCTGTGAACAACCAGCTTCTTTTGCAATGACCTTTTGTGTCTTGTCCTCCTTGTGCAAGGTGTCAATGGTTGTCTTTTGGACAACTGTCAAGTCAGCAGTCTTCCCCATGATTGTGTAGCTTACAGAACTATACTGAGAGACCATTTAAAGGCTTTTGTAGGTGTTTTGAGTTAATCAGCTGATTAGAGTGTGGCACCAGGTGTCTTCAATATTGAACCTTTTCACAATACTGGTCTCACAGCTGTCTCCTTGCTGAACTCTGCCCTCTGAAACCCCCCCACGCCATACACACAGACTACTCAACACTCTTCATCACTACATCTGACTGATTTATTTATTTATTTACAACAAGCAAAACATAGTAAACTTGTTATTACTTGCACTACTGTCTCTTCATCCAGAAACACTGAATAATCCATTTGCAAAATTAAATATTTTCTATGCCCTTTACTGTCCATTGCAATAGTGTAAATTATGTTCATACTGTATGTTCATAGTTCTGCCTATAGTGTGCATACACTTTTACATAATCCATCTGTATAGTATGTTCAGAGTACACCTCTCTGTATATAATGCTGATAGTATTTAAAATCTGTAAATTATGTCCATAATACTTATCTGTATAGTTATTTTACATATTGTAGACCTTGTATATTCTGTACTTAATGCTTATTGCACTTCTGATGCTAACTGCATTTATTTGTCTTGTTCCTTCCATGTGCAGTGACAATAAAGTTGAATAATATAACAATAAGTTAAATAAATAAACATTTGAAATATGTGGTTCTGTGTGAAATGAATGAATATAATATACAAGTTTCACTTTTTGAATGGAATTAGTGAAATAAATCATTTTTTGATGATATTCTAATTATATGACCAGCACTTGTACAAGTTGTGTTTTGATTTTAATGTAGCAATGTACACAGCTGGTCAAAAGTTTAAAATATATTTTAAAGTATAATTTATTTCTGTAATGTGTAGCTGTTTTTTCAACGTAATTACTCCAGTCTTCAGTGTAACATGATCTGTAGAAATCATTCCAATATGCTTATTTGCTGCTCGAGAATCTTTTTCTGATAATCATCAATGTTGAAAACAGTTGTGATGCCCAATATTTTTGTCTACACTACAGTTCAAAGCAAGGATGGATGAAATTGAATTACAGTGGTAGAAAAGACACTTGTAATTTTACAAAATATTAGTTTTGTTTTGAACTTGTTATTTATAAAATAATCGTGAAGAAAAATTCACGATTTACATAGAAATTATTTTTTTTTGTATTGCATTTATGTTTTTTATATTCCGAGAAGCTCAAGAATTATGGTTCTTTTGTAATTGCAATATTGTTTAGGTTTATCTTCTGATGAGTGAATCAATATTAAATATGGAGCCCCGCACATGAAATGCAAGGAAAAAATTAAATGTGTGCATTTACGAATTACGTGTGTAATTTACTAATTCGTTCCATCGATTTGCTAATCATGTGCATGATTTAGCCTACAGTTTTTTCCTGCATGCCATGTAATCAAAGCACATCACCACCAGACATTTACACCAGGTGCCTCACATATGATGCTCAGGAAACAATGTAACTTTTTTTCTGAAAAAAAAAAAAAAAAAAAAAAAATCTGCTGAACTGTTTCATATCTTTTTATCATGTCTTTATTTTTTGCACCAAATTATGAAGAGCTGTATCTATAAGTATACTGATAATTATTTATAATTTTCACAACGTTATAAGTTTACAACACTTTCTAATGATTATGTTATGTAATCTATGAATTGATGTGTTCAGTTTTCTGTGCTTCTTAGCAGTTTTCTTGTCATAGGACGTAGCTAGGTAATGCTACGATCTCTGCCTGTACTTTCAATTCATGGATGATGCCGGACTTTTGTGCTGCGTATGGATGTTCAAATGAAAGAAATCTAAAAACCAGACAGCAAGGGAAATTACATTTCACAAGTGAGAATGTGTGATATTGAATCGTTGTTCAAAATTGAACATTTTTATATTTATATACACATACACTTATTTATCTAACACACAGGACCGAAGAGGGGAGCGCATGCAGCCGCCGGACTCCGCCACTTACTTGGACCCTTCCTCCTGCCCGACCCACACGAATCCCGCAGCATGACGAGGACCCCAGATCCCCTGTTTATTTTGGACACTCTCCCCCTTTGGCCACTTTTATTCCCTCTTTAGTTTTATTTTCTGTTAATAAAAGCCTCTCCGAGGCCTGATGCCACGCCCACTGTGTCTGTCGTTGGCTCCTCCCGTTACAAACAAAAACTGCCTATTGTAGTATACCTGCACATAAAATTGTCAATTTTTATATTGTCATTCCTTACCTACTTATTTGTATTTTTTTATTCTTTTATGTGTCATTCCTTACCTAAGCCTACTTATTTGTATTTTGTTATTCTTTTATTATGTGTTTTTTGTTCTGCCACCATCATTCTGTTGCACTGCAGAGCTTCTGTCACAAAAAAAAATCCTTGTATGTGTAAACATACCTGGCAATAAAGCTCATTCTGAATCTGATTATATTTCTGGTTAAGCTGGTTTGTTTCAGTCCTTGGTTAACGACCGCAGCTCATCCATGCTAGTTACCCATTCGTTTTTGACAGTTAGGAAAACCGACAATGAACAGAATGTATTTATATCAATGTAATATGATCGTAAGATGTTGGAAATGTGGACAGTTGTTTTTGTCTCTATTCAATAGTTTCTCCGACTGGCGCTGTGTGACACTACACTGATTTAAGGGAGTGGGGGTTGTGTATGAATGTGACTTTAGTACATACTTATTGCGGGACAAGAATAAAGAAAATATTGAACGGTCTTTGGCACCTCAACTATCTAACGTTCACATTATGTTCCTCTCAAATGTGTGATTTGTTTCCACCTGCAAATTGCTTTGTGTATCATATTTAATAAACTACTGGGGGCATTAAAAAAAAAAAAAAAATGTTTAATGCTGCATAACCTATTGTATTAGCACCCTACATATATAGATGCTTTTGGATTCTCATTGTTTTTAAGACATAATTTCATCATTTTTGTAGGTTTTGCATCTAGTAATTCGAAAAGAATGTTAAGGTTTAGATATTTTTCGTTAGATAAGTATCAGGTTTTAAAGTCAAACATTAAAATCTTGTTTACATAGAAAGCATTTTTGTTACTCAGTATTTGATAATTTAAAAATCTTGACAAAATAAGCAATGTATAGTTATAATTCAAAACACTTTATACAAACATCTTGTAATTAATTGATATTTTATTTAGTGTAATTCAATAAAAGTTAATAAAACTTCAGAAGGGAACAGCAAGTATGATGAAACAAACAAAATATGTAAAAAGGCATAAAAATTGAATAATTATAAACAATTTGAACAATATGTATACAAACTGTAATTATATGCATGTCTGCACATGCAACAGATATCAGGAACATCTGTTAGGCTAAAATGAGATCAAACGCAATAATTACCACGCAGTAAATAAACAATAAATAAAAAAAGAGAAATAAATAACCAAAAATAAATAGAATTGTATCTATTTACATAAAAAAAAACATCAATTATTTTAAACATTACTGCAAATGCAACAGACAGTACTGCAGTGTCTCTTGCACACTGGAACTTCTGCTGGGTTTCAAATCCTTTGGCCATCACATTTGGAACCTTTCTTTTTTTTTTTGTGAGAGACTGGTCACAGATGGATGTTAAAAAATGTTTGTATAGCTAATTAATGGGTCAGACACTAATTAATTATATTTGTATTCAATGCTAATTAAATATTCTGCGCTTTGCTTCTTATTTCTGTACTTTTCTCAGATTTTCCTAAGATTTTTACTTCATCAGATCAGCACAGTGCTCAAACAACAGATTGTTGGCACAAATGCTAAAACTAAAAACATAGGGACTGGAATAATACTACAAAACGAAGCCTCCCATAGCCAGCATCTTACATTCCGAAGACAAGATAGCAACTGCCTACATTCAAACAGAAGAGAGATAAAATGCCTCTTGTTGGACCTACTTCTTGCATGAACTTTTGTAAACTTCTACAAAGGATTGTGATTCTTGAAACAAAGTTACTTTCTGGACTTCCAAAACAGACGGAACACTCAGCAGACTGTAGTCATGGACCCTCTCAGCATACAGCCGGTGAGTCCCATGAATCTTCTGAATCTCAACAGTTTATACCAAATGTAGAGGAACAAGCCGAAACTGATCGCCACACTAATCGATGGCACAAGCAGGGAGCAAGACCCAAAGGAACACGAGATATCAGATTGTCACGAGTTTCTCGATAAGTTATGTTTTAGGTGGGATATTATGAAAGGAAAAAGCAATAAACAAGACCAATAACCTTGATTTATTAACCTGTTAACACGGTATACCCCATTCCTCCATGTTATGTACTTACAAGTTATTTGCCCACCGGAAACTATAGTTCTATAAAAAAAAAAAAAACATAGATCTCCTGGAAGATTTGTTTTGTTTTGTAGATTTAAATGGCTCATTTGAATTCTGCCAAAGGCATTCAGAATACGTGAGCTACCCAAATAAAATAATGACTAAAAGTAAGTCTTTTAGAACGGGTTTCTAAAGCCAGGTGGTGCATTAGACCAGGGGCTGTTTCCTGTTTCCAAAGTTTCTATTCGGAAGCTTCTTAAAAAAATTCCCTGAAGCAAACCCGGCGGCTTCAGCTGCATCAATGTTAGCACGTCATGTTTGATTTGTTAATTTTTAGGGCTTGGGCATCGTGACGTCATTACTTGGCATGGCCGCCATGTTGATGGCCTCCTTTACTGCTACTCAGACTACTGCGCAGTGTTTAGACGTACTCCCTCTCATCCGTGTGACTTAATTTTATTAATTAAAAATCTATTTCAACCATGGTAAACCGTTGCTGTATTGTGGGGTGTAACAGCACAACATATAATCGCCATGGGTAAAATCAAATAAGAATGGATAAACTTTCCACCACTTTCCTGCTTGGAGGCGCGACCACGGAGACCATAACATCTGAATATTCATTTATATAGCTTAAGTCAACATTGAAAATGAGGGGAATTTCCTGGGTTACTCATCCAAAATACAGGAAATTTCACAATTTTTCTGTTGCTATCCCTCTGCTGACAGCAGAAATTCGTACTACAAAACTGCTGCATTAACTAACGTTGAGCGATTTGTGAAGTTAGGTCTAACATGACTTTGCTTACAGATTGTGTTTGATTACAAATTGTGCTCTCACAACAACTATGCTGTTATCTTAAAAAGCCCAACATCATGCTAAGGTTGCTTTCAAGTAAGCAAAACAATGCTTTGAAAACATCTGTTCGCTGGAAGGGCAAGGAGTAGCAACAGGACAACAGCACAGAGACTTGACAGGTCTGATTGAAGGGCTAATGGGATATTTTACAGGAAAACACTAAAACGGGAAGACAGCGGGAAAAGAGATCAAATACGTGAGAACCTCTGAAAAAAACGGGAGGGTTGACAGCTACTAACTATACTTTTAAAACAAATAGTTAAAAGTCCATGTGGGAATGGTTGTTAGCACTAACAGTTACTAAACTAGCAGCTAGGTAGAGCGCAGCTTACCTTTGTCCAGATTACTGTATACTGTTTGCGGGTTCTATGATCTGCAGCGCCTAAACCTATCCATCTGTGAACCGCAAGAGACTCCAATGACTTGTATCTTCAGAACTATTCTGAAGTGTAGGTGCTCACAAAACAAGGTAGCGTAGGATATCTGTAATGCAAAAGTGCGGCAGCAAGTAGTCGTCGGTACTCCACTCTTTGTTGGGAATTTCATATGGATCCAAACCGTTAATCGTGCCAATTTTGTCCACATCAAATGGCATCAATGGCTATTTGACCAAGAAGGAGAGTGATGGGGTGCTGCGCCAGATTAATTGGCCTCCACAGTCACCGCACCTAAACCCAATCGAGATGGTTTAAGGGTGAGCTGGACCGCAGACTGAAGGCAAAAGGGCCAACAAGTGCTAAGCATCTCTCGGGGAACTCCTTCAAGACTGTTGGAAGACCATTTCAGGTGACTACCTCTTGAAGCTCATGAAGAGACTGCCAAGAGTGTGCAAAGCAGTAATCAAAGCAAAAGGTGGCTACTTTGAAGAACCTAAAATATGACATATTTTCAGTTGTTTCACACTTTTTTTGTTATGTATATAATTCCATATATAATTCAACATGTGTTAATTCATAGTTTTGATGCCTTCAGTGTGAATCATAGCTCGCCTAATATAGAGTCAGCTCTCAACCCAACTTTGAGAATAGATTAACGGCGATATTATTTTTATCGCGTGATAACAGTCTCCCGTTAACGCAGCATGTTAACGCTGATAAAAGCCCACCCCTAATATATATATATATATATATATATATATATATATATATATATATATATATATATATATATATATATATATATATATATATATATATATATATATATATATTCAGGTGAATCAAAGATTCAATGGCTTGTTTTTAAAGAAAGCCATTTATTCGATTCCTGAATGAATTAACCATTTAAATGAATCAATAAATGAATTAATGACTTAGTGACTTGCTCATTAATCAAAACATTTAATGCCACATACTGGCATATTCAGTTTCTTATTTAGAGTGTTATTACATTAATATAATAATAATAAAAACAATACATTTAAAATAATAAAAATTAAATTTCCATATTAATAAAAGCATTAAAGGGATAGTTCAAATTTAAGTATAAAATTATATCTAAATGAATCTGAATGAATTTGTCTTATAAATAATTTACTCTGAAAATAATATATTTAAAATCTGTTAAGGTCTGTTCCAAACAAAAATATTTTGGTTGAAGAGTTCCTGTGTTTGAAGTGTGATCTGGCAGGTAGTGCACTGGCTGTGACATTGCACAGTGGTGTTTACTCTATATACAAGTAAGCAAAGCTGACATGTGGTCTTGCTTACTTTCTGACCAACTGTAATGAGAGAAAAAAAAAAATAAAAAAAATATATATATATATATATATATATATATATATATAATTTATTTATTTATTCATTTATTATGCATACTTTTTGTTTTGTTTCCTCACCAAGGTCTTCCAGGGGAATGGAAGTATTCTGGAGGTTTATTGTTGGTACATATTTTATTTGTAAAGTTCAGTGTAGTAAGCAATGTAGCAAGAGCTTTTCTGAGTTACAGTACATTCATTGATAATCTGGCATTACATTCTTCTGACAGTTAAATTATTTAGCATTGCAAGGCTGCATTTACTGAAATGCAAGTTATCATGACTATCAAAAAATAATAATAATAATAATAATTATTATTATTATTATTATTACATATTCACTTATATTCACCCATAAAGTTCTGATAATAAAAAAAAAGACTTACAGTGTGAGAAACGGAAGAGAGAATATTATGACATATCAAGTACATTAGTAGTCCTACATTTTTTTTATTTTATTATTATTATTTTTTTCACTAGAGGCAGCCCAACTGTCACATTCACTGGGATGACTGAAAAAAAAAATGCAGGTGTTCACTGAGTCCTTTGATGTCGGATCTGATCTTTTGCATTTTGCAGTTATTTTATTTTAGTAAATATCATTATGTTTGTGCCACATTCTTTTTATAACATCTGATCAGGTTAGCGTGGGACCTTTAGTAAATGCTTTTTTGTATTTTCACCTGGTCTTAGCAGGATAACATAACATTTTGTAATGAAAATACAGATTAGTAAACTATAACTGGAAGCTAAAATTGCAAATATCTCGACTGCTACTGTAAATTTTCCAGGTGTGCTTAGGTAAGCTGGGATAAAGGCAATCCAGACAGCACAGAAAATGAGCATGCTGAATGTGATGAGTTTGGCTTCATTAAAGTTATCAGGCAGCTTCCGAGCTAGAAAAGCCAAAATGAAGCACAAGCTGGCCAGAAAACCAATATAACCAAGCACAGCCCAGAAACTTACAGCTGAGCCTAATCTGCATTCTAGGATGATTTTTTCTCTGTTGTAGCTCATATTCATGTATGGGGAAGGTGGGGATATTGTTAACCAAAGGACACAGATGAGGACCTGTACTAGAGTGAAACCAACAACACTGATTCTCTGCTGAAGAGGCCCAAACCATTTCATGACATTTCTTCCTGGAGGTGTAGCTTTAAAAGCCATTAACACCACTATTGTTTTCCCTAAAACACAAGAAATACAGAGGACAAAAGTGATCCCAAATGCTGTGTGACGCAACATACAGGACCACTCTGTGGGTCGACCAATGAAAGTAAGGGAACAGAGGAAACACAGAGTCAATGAGAAGAGCAGCAGGAAGCTCAACTCTGAGTTGTTGGCTTTCACTATTGGTGTGTCTTTGTAGTGAAAAAAAACTGCAAATATGAACATAGTTAAAAATGCCCCAAGTAACCCAAGCATCATCAAAATGATACCCATGATTTCGGTGAATGACAGGAATTCCACTGTCTTTATGATACACTCATCACCTCTGCTATTGGACCAGTATCCAAAAGGGCACTTCACACAGTCAGATGCATCTGGTGTGGGTGAAAATGGAATCGCAATAGTAATGAGCCTCTTCTAATCAATCATATACGACTAACTGATCATGTAACTTATCATTCACTTATCCTTTATGTAAGTGTATTAAATTATGTTTTGAGGACAGTTGCATGATCATTTAGACTAAAATTTAGTAAAATCTTTCCATTTGATCCTTTTTCTATGAACTGCAAGTGTTAAAAGACCAATTAAACAAGCATTACCTGAAGTGTTACTTATCTCTCCTGGAGGGCATGGGATACAGTCAAAACAGCAGATGGGCCTTCCTTTCTGCACCGCTTTCCTAGTGCCTAGGGGACAACTCTCACTGCACACAGACACAGGCACCTGCCACACACCAGGGAAAATCTACTTCAACAATAGGAAAATAATATGCTGTGTAATATGTTTTGCACATGTTAACACATGTTTGATGTGCCATTACGATGCATTGCTGCATCACATGTGCACTTGGGGATTTTGTTTTGATTGGACAGTTAATTTGAAAAAAAGAGACTCTTACAGTCCTTAGTCCTCCTCCCCAGGTGATGTTGACATTGTTCATAGTAAACTGTTGCCCACGAGGCTGAATTGCATCATAGTAGCCAATAGTCACTACTTCCATTGTGCCTTTTGTGATATTTTGTAAGTTTACCAATTCATATCTTGCAGGGGAGTCACCTTTGCTATCAAAAAAGACACTTTCTCCCCCATTCATGGTGAAATTCACAGTCTGCATATAATGTAAAATCTGAAATGGCAAAACAGTTTTTATTTTTATTTAACTGATAACATAATATGGTGATTCAATCGGTTAAGTAATAATAATAAATAATATTTTGTTTTCATCATACAGTTTGCTTTAATTTCTACATATATTTAAATATAGATATTTATATTTTCTATTTAAAAGATATTTTACCTGCCAGGGTTGTATTATAGTAGGTTGGGCACAGGTGACATTAGCAAATGGGCCTTTTTGATGATTACAAGACAATAGATTATGCAGTGCATGAGCTATTGCATAGACAGCATTGTAGACATTATTGACATATCTCAGATCAGACACATCAGTGAAAGGATGTTTGATATATTTCAAGTGCTCTGAGCCATTGCATGCCCTTTGCAATGCATTTGGGCTCAATGAGCATTGAAAAATGCTTTCCCAGAATTCTTTGAGAAACATGCTTTTTGGAAATTGTGAGGGGTTGAGTTTTTGTAGAAAAGGGCCTAGTCCAGGTATTTGAGCATTGCGGACAGTGAATCCTATAGATCCAATTAGCAAAGTGTGGCCTTGGCTATCAGCTAGAGAGTCATCCGTGATCCAAGCATCACTTCCAATCCACTGCAGTCCTGTAATGTTTTGCCTGTATAGCTCATCCACCAGTATTTTAATCTCTCTGTGTGACATGAAAGCCATTATTACCTTAGATGTGGATGTTCTGATAGTGTCTACAATATTTTTTAATGACGTTTTTGATCCTGTGCTTTCAAAAGCCTGTGAGTATTCAATGCAGACTCCTTCCTCTTGTGCAGCCTTAATGAATGTGGCAATGCCATTTTTACCATAATCATTGTCATTGCTTAAGGCTCCCACCCATGTCCAGCCAAAATGTTTCACCAGCTGAGCCAGTGCTCTGCTCTGGTAATAATCACTTGGAATAGTTCTGAAGAAAGAAGGAAACTCTTTTCTGTTGCTCAGGCAAGCACAAGTAGCAAAATGACTGATCTGTGTGAACACAAATACAAATGTGACAACAGCAATGCATGAGACATTCAAAATCATTCATTGTTTTGTTTTCCCCCCTTCATGTCAACAGATCATTGGTTATGTAAATGAAACTTTAAGTCATATATATATATATATATATATATATATATATATATATATATATATATATATATATACATATACATATATATATATATATATATATATATATATATATATATATATATATATATATATATATATATATATATACCAGAATAATAATGATAAACTTAATGAGAAGCCAGATAATGTCATGGGATCACAGTCTTACCACAGGCATGTGGAATAGGCCAGTTATTCTAGCAAACCCAATGGTTGGAGTGGATCCTGAATGACCTATTATAGCCTGAACAGTATCAGCCTTGGTGCAGTTTAATTCATCAATGATGTCATCTTGTCCACTGGACAGTGAAAGTGCAGACTGTAGAATATTGGAGAATCCACAGGCATTAAAAATTTCATAACCCAGCGTGTGGTTTGGGAGTATATTTGGATTTTCATTTATTTCCTCTATTGCGAAGATCATAGTGCATGCAAATTTGAATTCCCTATAATTGACACTAAATAGACACATTTTTAGTTAGAGAAAGAGTGGAAAAAAGTAGTTCATTTTTTTAAGCAAAACAAAAACATCAGTGCATTATGCAATATTACAAATTACAATACACTATGATAAAATAATAAATAAATAAATAAAAATAAGAAAACATACATACTCCTTGCATCTTGGTTGAGGAGGTAATCGGGTAAAACTAGGAATCACCCCAGTATAGCCTGTGTAAAATGTGAAGATGCCTCCAATCTTTAGAGCTCCATCTTTGATGAACTCAGGCAGCTGTGCTTTGCCCTGTCGTCTGCAGTCTGACTGTTCTGCTTTGATCAACACAGACATGTGCAGTAGTATCTCTAGAATCAGCATTGTGGGTTTGATCCCTTTATACACTTAGTGGCCAACACACTCTCCCTTTTTATAAACCAAAACTTGTTTACACCCTCAACAGAGTTTGTACTATAATTGCCATACATAATTTTATTCATAATTTTATATAATTTTCTTTGACAAAATTTTTCTCATCAGGAATAAATTTGGGAATAAACATTTTTAGATGACTGCTTTTTTGAGTGTGTTTCTTTATGTTTTGTTGTGGGATGAGTAAAATGATGTAACATTTTGGATCAAATAAGCAAAATAGTAAATCAAAACTTGAAGCTAAAATAGCAAATATCTGCAGCTACAGTACATTTTCCAAGATAACTAAACGTGATAAATGTGATCCATAGAGGACGGTATACTGTATACAGTAAGCATTCTGAATGTGATGAATTTTGCTTCATTTAAGTTAACAGGCAAATTTTGAGCTAGAAAAGCCTAAATAAAGCACAAGAGTATACAGGTGCATCTCAATAAATTAGAATGTTGTGGAAAAGTTCATTTATTTCAGTAATTTAACTCAAATTGTGAAACTCGTGTATTAAATAAATTCAGTGGACACAGACTGAAGTAGATTACTGTTAAGTCTTTGGTTCTTTTAATTGTGATGATTTTGGCAAACCCACAAATTCATCTCAACAAATTAGAATGTGATTTGATTCCACATTTTCATTTTCTTGAACTCATTCTTCCCTAACTTTCTCTCTTCCTGCAATGTGTGAATGTATGAGTGCGTGTGCTTATGTGTTAGATTAGTTAGTATGTCTTAGATATATCCAATAAAGCGTTATTCAGTTGGAAAAAGTGAAGTATCTTGCATTTTGTGCTTATAAGTTAACGTCTTTAACTGCTGATCTTGTTACTGTGCTAATTAATAGTGTTTTCACTATACTTTGGATATTAATATCCATTGCAGATTTGATGTTATACGGCTTCGTTCAGTGAATCGCTTGCCGTCTTAGTGATTCTGTTCAAATTCCCTTAAAAATCTTTCCCTTTGAGCTAAATTGACCTGTTTCCCTTACATTGATGTCCGCAATGATGCAAATCCGGTAATTCTGCAAACATCAATGTACTTGATAACATCAGTCAGCTCGCCTTGGCTACTGCAATTTTCCTCTCTGTATAATTACAATAAAACGAAATAGGATATCAAATACCACTGCCTCCTTTCGTTTATGTTTAAACATAATAATAGCCGCATAAATGTACTTAGTTTAGGGAAATGTGGGTAGCACTTTATTTTACAGTCCTGTTCCTCATGTACATACTATGTACTCATTATAGTAATTACAATAACTATGTAATAACTAGGTACTAACCCTGAACCTACCCCTAAACATAACCCTACACCATGTAGTTACCCTGTATTACCAGAACCTTCTTAGATAAATACACTGTAAGTACACTATAAGTACATGTTAGTACACGTACTGTAAAATAAAGTGCAACCGATATGTGTGTCTATATATATATATATATATATATATATATATATATATATATATATATATATATATATATATATATATATATACATACACAGCCATTACAATTAAGCAAAATATTATATAATTTGCCTCTTTAAATTTTCATTGTAACATACAGATAAATTGAAAACAAGTCAAGTCACCTTTATTTATATAGCGCTTTAAACAAAATACATTGCGTCAAAGCAACTGAATAACATTAATTAGGAAAACAGTGTGTCAATAATGCAAAATTACATTTAAAGGCAGTTCATCATTGAACTCAGTGATGTCTTCTCAGTTTAGTTTAAATAGTGTCTGTGCAATCATTTGCAATCAAGTCAATGATATCGTTGTAAATAAAGTTTCCCCAACTAAGCAAGCCGAAGGCGACAGCGGCAAGGAACCTCTGACCAGACCAAACCAGTAGTTCAATTCCAGGCTGCAACAAAGTCAGATTGTGCTGAAGAATCATCTGTTTCCTGTGGTCTTGTCCTGGTGGTCATCTTAGACAAGGTCTTTAAAGGGGATCTGTATCTGGGTCTCTAGTTGTCCTGGTCTCCGCTGTCTTTCAGGGCTGAAGAGGTCCATTGTAGGTGCTGATCCACCATCTGGTCTGGATACATACTGGATCCAGGTGACTGCAGTGAGCCTCTGATCTGGATATAGACTGGATCTGGTGGCTATGGTGACCTCAGAATAAGAGAGAAACAGACTAATATTAGTGTAGATGCCATTCTTCTAATGATGTAGTAAGTACATCGGGTGTTATGGGAAGTGATCCCGGTTCCGGTTTACCTAATTAATGCAGCCTAAAAATAGTTTAATGGATTTGGATATTAGAAGCACATTAGTGTTATGTGTGAGCCAGGTTAAAGAGATGGGTCTTTAATCTAGATTTGAACTGCAAGAGTGTGTCTGCCTCCCGGACAATGTTAGGAAGGTTATTCCAGAGTAGGCACCAAATAGGAAAAGGATTTGCCGCCCGCAGTTGATTTTGATATTTTAGGTATTACTAAACTGAGTTTTGAGAACGCAGCAGACGTGGAGGATTATAATGTAACAAGAGATCATTCAAATACTGAGGTGCTAAACCATTCATAAGTTCATTCATTTATAAGTAATAAGCAATATTTTAAAATCTATACAATGTTTGATAGGGAGCCAGTGCAGTGTTGACAGGACAGGGCTAATATGGTCATACTTCCTGGATCTAGTAAGAACTCTTGCTGCAGCATTTTGGACTAACTGTAGTTTGTTTACTAAGCGTGCAGAACAACCACACAATAAAGCATTGCAATAATCTAACCAGAGATCCAATATCCAATAGCACTAATAGAGAAATACAACCACGATCAGATGATAAGGGCAGGTCATTTGTAACTCTAAGGCGCAGTCTCAGTACTATGATAACGGTCTAAATCCTGACTGGAAATCCTCACAGATACCATTTTTCTTTAAGAAGGAATATAATTGTGAGGAAACTACCCTTTCTAGTATCTTGGACAGAGAAGGGAGATTTGAGATCGGTCTATAATTAACTAGTTCTTTGGGGTCAAGTTGTGTTTTTTTTTTTTTTTTGTGTGATGAGAGGCTTAATAACAACCAGTTTGAAGGTTTTGGGGACATATCCTAATGACATTGATGAATTAATAATAGTCAGAAGAGGATCTATGACTTCTGGAAGCACCACTTTTAGGAGCTTAGAGGAATATGGTCTAACATACATGTTGTTGGTTTAGATGTTGGTTTAACAAGTTTATTCAATTCTTTCTCTCCTGTAGTAGAGAAAGAGTGGAACTGTTCCTCAGGGAATATATAGTGCACTGTCTGATGCAATACTGTAGCTGATGCCTGAATGTTTAAAATTGTATCCCTAATAGTGTCAAAGTTTAGAAGTAAAGTAGGTCATAAAGTCATTACTGCTGTGATGTTGGGAAATGTCAACACTTGTTGATGCTTTATTTTTCGGTAATTTAGTCATTTTATTGAATAAATACTTGGAGTTATGTTTGTTTTCTTCTAAAAGAGAATACAAGTTATCAGATCTAGCAGTTTTTAATGCTTACAGACCACAGATTACTTGTTAGATTTACCCAAAACAAATTATATTTTACCCTGAACTTTATTTAGATCCTTGTAACAGCTGTGAAAACACACCAAGTACCAGCCCAAAGTCCCTAGCTGGGCTTGAAAATGAAAAGAAAATTCAATCGGTTCACTCCGAGCAAAATCTATATTTTAACGTTTCTGTTCCTGCGTTCCTCTGAATTATTACCATTCAGAAACCGGTTCTGGTGGAAAAAATACTGGTTAATAATGTTATTTTTTTTAAACAATATTATGTGTCTATAATTTGCCTAATAATAATGTAACGCACTTCGTTTCTATATGCAGGCTTTACAGTTCTTACCATGCGCTAGCTCGTTGGCTTTGTTGGAAGAAGGACACCGACAGGGAGCTCGGCAGATCATAACACTTGATTTATTAAACATGAAGAGGTGAACATTAGAAATTAGCCACATCTGATTACACAGTGTGCGTCATATCTCTCTCTCTCTCTCTCTCTCTCTCTCTCTCTCTCTCTCTCTCTCTCTCTCTCTCTCTCTCTACCTCTCATAACTGCGCGCAGACTATTCTCTCCGGAGCCTAATCGCGGGTGTCTGTTCTCATGATATTTATCTCGCGAACTTTATATTTTATTTAAAGTTATAGAACATTAATTTTAACCTTAAATTTCACTCCCTACAATAATAGTTATGTAATAATAATAAAGTACAGTGTTTTATTTACTCAAAAAAATGAGATCTACTTCTTAAATTGTGAGTGAAGTTTACTTCTTAAATTGTGAGTGTAGTTGCATCTGATCAAATGTGCATTCTTATTCATTAGCTTGGGTTAAACTAATAAATTTTACTTTGTTGGATCAGCAGATATGCTAATGATATCTCTATTTTGTTTCTATGTTGTGCCACGGGATTTACAACAACAAACAAATCTAACAAATATTGCTACAAGTGTGACTGCATCATATAATAATTATTAATAATATTAATAATGTTCATCGTCTGGCTGACTACATCTTGTATAAATGTTTCTACAAATCCTGTCATACGTGCTCAAACTGATATTCACCACTTATAAGCTACTACTAAATATTGTAGAAACATAATTTTCTGTAAAGTTGCTTTGCAACGATTTGTATTGTAAAAAGCGCTATACAAATAATCTTGAATTGAATTTAATTGAACGGAACTGCACAGAGTACGCATGCGAATTGCAGAGCTATGCAAGACAAGCATTTGAGGACAAACCCAAATAAATTTCATTCCTTTTTTTTTTTTTTGAAAATGACTGATCGTTTTGCTAGATAAGACCACTCTTACTTGTCTGGAAATCATGTTTTGAAGCTGCAATTTGGACCCCACTGAAGTCCACTATATAGAGAGAAACCCTGGAATGTTTTTGTGGCGGGGGGGCGTGGTTTAGCAAAGTCTGCAGCAGGAGAGAGAATCAGGAGACGAGCGGTGAGTGAGTGGGTTGGACAGAAACGATCAACACCTGTTTCTTGTTGCAGTAATTGGCGTGGAGAGAGTATAAACCGCCAGGAGAAACGGGAGCAGTTGAGAGAGAGACGGACTGCTGACGTGACCTGAGAACCGGAAGAAGTAACCCAGAAGTGCTATGCGTTAGAGTATATTGTTGTCAAAGTAAAAGTCACCATTGGTGTTTGCAAAGAATATTTATTTTTAAATCAGAATAAACTCATCAGCAGTCCAGCCGACCCTTGTCCTCTTCCTTTTCTCACATGAACTTACTACACTGGTGCCGAAACCCGGGAAAGGAAGAAGGTCCTGCGGCCATGCAGAGCCCGTCCTCCACGCCACTTGCGGACATCATCTCATCACTCGCGGCCCTACATCAGGAACAACATCAGGCCCTGCTGGCCTTTAGAACGGATCAGGAGCGGCGGTTCCACGCCATCCTTCAAGCCCAGCAGGAAGACCGCGAGAGGTTCCGGAGCTGGATCGACCGGGAGGTTCACAGCGAGGGGACCACAGGATGACCCTAAAGCTTTCCTGGAACTCTTCGAAAAATCAGCTGAATCGTGAGGATGTCCCCACGACCAATGGCCAGTTAGGCTTATTCCCTTGCTCTGGGGCGAGTCCCTGGTGGCCGCACCACATCTACCGGTAGCAAATCTCCTGGTCTTCGACGACCTGAAGAGGGCCATCCTTCAGCGGGTCGGACGGTCCCCAGAGCAACATCGTCAGCGGTTCCGCTCCCTGGACCTGGGGATATCTGGTTCGGCCCTTCACGATGGCCTAGCAGCTCTGGGACTCCTGCCGCAAGTGGCTACTGGCCGAGGGAAGTGACATGGAACACATCATCGACCTCGTGGTACTGGAGCAGTTCATCCAGTGCCACCGTCCCACGTCGCTGGACTCGGCTAACCATCTCGCGGAGGACCACATGGTGGCGTGCCCAGGGGTTGGCAAACCCCTTCCATCAATCTCTCTCTCTCGCTCTCCCCCCATCCCAAGCCATAAGAGTCGACCGAACAAGGTCCACCCTCCTTTTTCTTCTCCTCGTCGTTCTCTGACACGCTGCTCTCCTGTGCGACCAACGTCGCTCCCGCTCGTGCTCATATCGCCGTCCCCCTCAGCACAGGGACTGAAAGGGGGAAGCCATTTTCATGGCTCCTTCGGAAGCTTTCGTTTTCGTTGTTTTGTTTTCTTTTCTTTACTAAGTTTATTCAACTATTCGCCTCTCCACACAAGGAAGACGAATTCTGGAACATTGTTTGTTGAACCTTTCAGATACCGCGCCAGTCTCCAGCACGCGTGCCAGTCTCCAGCTCACGCACATTGGACACTTTGCAAGTATCACTTTTCTATGGAGATTTAAATGCTGCTTTAACCTGTTAAATGTCACCGTCCCGTATACGGGACGCCTAAATTTACTTCAATATATTACAATTATATCCTAATCTAATCATGACAAACTATATATCGTTGGAAAGGTCTAAGACTCCTAAATAGATATTTGACCATGTTTTGTTGTTAAAAATTATGAAGGAACAGTAAAAGATTAATTTATAAAAAGAGTGCACCTCAAAACATATACATCATAACAGGAGTTCTGACCTTTGTCACAAAAAATCTACTCCGCTTCCTTTTTCCCTTTCACATGTTTTAGTAATCATCATAAATTATATATCATTTGAAAGCTTATATACTCCAAATTCATCTTATGAAAACCATTTTGAAATCGGACACTGCGTTACCATGGAAATCATACTTTAAAATCTTTTAGCGTGGTCCTCCCCCTTAGTGGGAGGGGTCATATTCCAAATATATTACGGTCTTTTAGAATCAAAACTTTTCATAATCTAGACAAAATACATATCGTTGGAAAGGTCTGAGTCTCAAGATTCCATATTTGGATTCCATTATTTTGTCATAGACATAATATTGAGAGAGAAATTGATACATTTGTGACAAACAAATGCATCCCAAAAATTCAATGGAGTTTCAATGGCCCCCGGTGGCTTTTTGTGGTATAACACCTAAACAAAATTGCATATGAACCTACATTTTTTTTATATCAACTTCAAATTTGGAACACAACTTATTTAGACATATGGCTTTAATTTTATAGCAATTTTGGATTAAAACATATTTTATAAAATATTTATTTTATATAAAATATAATAAAAATAAAATAATAAATGTATTTACAGTCAATTTAAACTTCTATAACTTTTTTATGCTTTCATTTTTTTAAATGATTTCACTTCTGCAATAATCTGCAGATTGTCTTCTTTAAAAAGAGACCAACCTTTGGTCTGTATTCAAAAGCGTTTATGAATTATAACAATTTAAGTGTGAATAGTGTACTTTCACGTGTATGTAAAAAAATGGGTGTGACAGTTAAAAGGTTAAAGTGATGCTATGATTTGAGTCGTTGTTGGCTTCCAAAAGTTTACTGACTGTGATTTTCATACATGAGCTCATTCTGTGATCTCTTTCTCTCTCTCTCTCTCTCTCTCACCCTCATTTAGATTCCGTTATGTCTTATACAAAGTTTACTGTCTGTATTGTCGTATGCATGTTTACTCTGTGTGATTTGTAGTTTCGATGTACTATTAGTCAATTATTAAAAACCCATATATTCATGATTCTTGTCTCCACCACCCGCTAACATTACGAGTCACTGAGATGTCTGATCTAGCTGCAAGCTTTAAATTTAGAAACTAAATTTATCATAATGATAGGATAATGTTTTCATGGCCAGAGAATATTTTTCCTTGAATTATAAGAAGTGATAACTTTATTGAAAATTGATAGGTCAATCTTACGGCCGTTTGCTGGACAAACCATTGTTTGATTTGCAGTAATTTACAGTAAGAGATATCACAATAATTGATATGAAGCATGGAATATTGACATATTAATGAGTAAGTTACAGTGCCCTGTAATGATTTATTGGTATAGACAATTGAGCTATTTTTCATAATCAATAACATTTATTGTAACTGTCATATGAGATATATATTAATCACATTCCTGATTAATTATTCAAATTCCCTATATATATCATTTGAGTTAATTATTCTGTACAATTCATTGTTGTTACAATAGTTCTCACTCTCTCAAGTCTCTATTTGTACACAGTAGCATTGTCTGTACCTCTCTGTTTTCTACATTTCAGGATGAGGTTCACAGAAACTGAGATAGCAAGTGTATTTTTTTTTTTTTTGGTTTCTTTATTTAACAAAAGATTTACTGCTTGTAACTAATGGCACTAGAATTAGTTTATTTTATACGTAGGCCTAAATATTTTTATTTTTGTTCTGTTTTGAATAGCATTACATTTAATTGATTTGAAGTGAGCGAAAACAAAATATTTACAGTGTTTATAGTTTTAAAGTTTCTTTACATTTGTTTTATTTATCAGTATTTAAGTTATTTCTGAAATTAATAGTAAAATATTTATTATACACCGATTTAACTTATGTGTTTTTTCCTGACCTGGTGCAACTTAGCCCTATATTGTGCTGTATTATTAAGCAAATGTATTATTTAAAATATGGGGATCATTTAAAAAAAACTAAAGGAATAAATAAAACAATCATATTATGTTCATTATAACCCACAATAATAGGGTGTAGTGTTGTCATGGTACCAAAACTTCAGTATTCGGTTCCGATACCAGTGAATATCCACGGTTCTCTGTACCAATTTCGGTACCAAAGCAAAACACAATAATATGCTAATTATAAAAAGAAAAAAAAAAACTTTTTATCACATTAAAATAAAACCAATGCCATTCTTTATTGAGAATGAGAAGTTGTCGTCATAGTACAAAGCCCCTCCCTCGATATCACGGTCTCCGCCATGTTTGCAGGATACCGGCGGCGAAACAGGATTGTTTACATGTGTTGTTAACTCGGTAGTAGAGGAGGTTCTCGCAATTCTGCACTGTTTTATCATGCCTGGAAGTTACTGCTGCATTAAAAACTGCTCCAGTACCTCTCACGATACATATGGAAAACATAGGAACAGTGGAATACAGTTTTTTTTATGTTACACCAAGCGCAAAACAGTGGTATTTGGAGAAGCTCTCAAGCATACAAAATATCGACCCATACGAGCTCCCTGCAGCAGCACAGAGACCTGGACCATTTACATCCACGCACACATATGGACATTGGGAATTATATTGTTTTTGGTTTAAGTTACTACACAATGCAGGAGTTTAAAAGCCACAAGTCTTTGGAAAGTTACGAGGCTTTCTGCTGTTGCTGGGTCCATCTACAGCAGGTGATGAAAACAGCGTTGTAATGGCCAAAGTAAGTTTACTCACATGCGTTTTAGTGTATTGTAATTACATTGCATTTAGAATGCAATTCTTGACCAAAATGACAAAGTAATTAACTGCGACTGTTTCGTAAACACTAGATTGTAACGAGATGTTCAATGTGCCTAACCTGATTTTACCAAGTGAGACATGTTCCTGGGACAACATCGTTGTTGACCCTGGAACAACATTGTGATTAACCAATCAGATTTGAAGAACCAGTTTATAGATTTTGTGAAGTTTATGCTTAAAATCAGTGTTTGGTGCTTGTACATCAGTGTCATTCATCTATCATTTCCTCTGATTTTAGGGATTACTCATGGTTAAGGTTAGGTTTAGGTGTAGGGATATGGTTAAGAATATATTTTTGGAGTAAAATGTTGTTCCAGGGTCAACAAAATATGTTGACCTAGGAACACATCGGACTTGGCAAAATCAGGACGTGCGTTCAATGTATACGAAGGTTTCCAACATGTTTTGATGTAGGCTAAAGCTGTGTATGTTTAGTTATGATTTGATTTTAGCCCAACGACACATGTTCGTAGATCCGTCTCGATCTGTTCCCCCGACAAAATAAATGCGCAAAAATGAAAGCGCTCTGAAATGTTTAGTCGCGCCTCTGTGAAGTTCTGAAGGCATTGCCCCTGGCAACTGATAGCGTATCCTGCCATCATGGGCGATCGTTCAGACCCCTCCCAAATCAACCCAAATCGGCACGTAACTCCTCACTCTCAATACTTATTTGCAATTATGTGTAAAGTTTTTCTACAAGTAATATAATTATGAATAACAGTAAACACATTTTACCCAAATATAATTTGTCTTTTAATTAATGAAATGTAAAAATTAATTTTATTTTTTATTTTTATATATAAATAAAGGGGATTTGCTATTAAAATTTAAACATGGAAGAAATACTGTGTGATTTATTTCTTAATAGTAATATTTCTAGCACAATGCCTTTATGTAAAAATGAACTTATATTTTGACGGGCTACTTTTATTTTGACACTGGTTTTACTCATATGAAACGGTAAACTGCTTGTGAAGAGTTTTGGTGATGTTGTTTATGTATCTTTGTCCTCACTGAGACAGCAGATGCTGAAATTACTGCAAGCGTCATGCGCTTCAGTCTATGTAGTAAACAAACCGGCAAGTCTCTGCCATTCATTCATTCACACATAGATACGCAGAACATGCAGGATTCAGATTTCAGGATTCAGGTTGACCAGGTCCTTGCTATCACCTGTAATTACAGAAACCTGGTACCGTCACATTTTTATTTTTTTTAGTACTGACTTGGTACCGAAGTACCGGGTCTTTTGACAAAACTAATAGGGTGTCCTTGAAAAATCTTCTCTGCCAGGGGTCCCGGCACCAAAATTTTGTAAATGTCCTGTGCTAGTGGACAGGCATCCATATACAGCAGAGTCTGGTGAGGAGGAACTGTCCTGTCGTCACAAGATCTCTGTCTTCACCAACTGCCCTGAAACACAAATTAAATACAAATGATTATCATAAATATAAATATACCTTCACAATGCTCATTTTTACATCTGTGGTGAACATATGAACATATGACTTATTTTTCGTCTTTGGTGAATCAAAATGTGATTTTAAAAAATATTTTAAAGTTTAAAATGCCCAATTTCACAGGATCGCGTGAGCATCCAGGATACACCACAAAGGCTGTTTAAATACAAGAACAAACACTTCACACAAGAAAACTTTTTGATAACTTATTGTTAATGTAGTGACAGAATGTATTTGTATTTGCCAGTAACGTTACTAAAACTTACCAATAGGTGTCAGTAGTGTTAACGTTATCAGTAGAGTGTGTAGATTATGAATCAGAAGTTAAACTTTTTTTGTTGCTTTTCCCTTCCTGAAAAGTAGAAAAAAATATATATACAAAATAACAAAACCATTACTTTTATTTAAAAAAGGATCATCATAATTTTACCTCAGACTGTAAATTGAACCACCTAAAATAAACCAACAGGGATATGTACAATTACAAAAAGAGGAATTTGAAAATATAATCTTTCTAACCCAAATAACTAATTTGAAATATTAATCTGAAGTGAAATTTAACATTAGATTGATAAAACGACGAATAAGAGCACATTTATGCTTAGCTTTGGCTCAACACCAGTAGTCAGATGACCGTTACTGTTTGAATTTCCAAGTAACGTTAATGTTAATTAGCTCCGTCCCATTATGAAGGTTGTTCATTAGTCAGGTATCTCTGTAGGTTTATAAAGTGTCCTCAACGTAGAAATAAATAAATAAATAAAAGGGTGGCAGTATAGTTATATCTCAGTCTTTTGTAATAGAGCATCACAGTCCCGCCCACAGCCCGAGAGAGCTTTGGTGCCGGAAGTAAATTTCCCATTCATTTCTCACATTGACTTTCTGAAAAATCCGTATCTAATGAATTTTAGAGCATCTCTGAGGATAACCAGCTACGGCTGAACTCATAAGCATACAACATATCATTTCAAGTGAAAAAGAGAGAAAATGCAATAAAAAGTAAAAGGTATAAGGCCCAGTACATATTTTCATTTCGAGTGAAGGAACTACTCATCCCATAAACCACCGCGCCTCACTGAATTCGACTGAAGCCCACAGCCGCGAACGAGCCTTTTGAGTGACTTCCAAATCTGACGACGGTCGCGCAAACTTTTTCCTCCAGTGAATTTTATTTTATATAGTGAATGTGCAGTAATAGAAGTTCTTTCAGTATTAATCATCTAAATAAATAGTGTTTTATATAGGTATTGTGTATTGATTTTTATATTTATCATCGTGTATTTTATATATTGTGTGTGTGTTTGAAGCGGTTAACGATAACGTCACCAATGGTGCAGTGCTTTGTACCTGACTGCAATCACCGCTCAGTCATCAACACATGTCGTTGCCATTACACAAATGTTCAGTAAATGCACAAAAAGGTATGCCTTGGCTAAACATTGTTTTGACAGTCAGTGGCATCATAAAATGCTTGATATGACTCATACCGTACGAAGGCTACAGTATCCTAGCTAAAGTGGATGAAAACGCAAACTTACGTTACCAACCTCCCTGCAAAACTCAATAAAACTTTGTAGGTCTTGTCCCTCATGCTGGCCCTTACAAAACCCACAAGCTGACCCTCGGACACGCTACACTCAACTAACATTACATGACCCTATCTAAAGTGGTTTTCACACCTTTGAACACTTTTGTTTTCCTCCTTGAAAAAAAGCCATCATGGCAGCCAAGGAGATCATGATTGCACTGATAAGTCTACCAAGTTTTTATTTTATTTTATTTTTTTATTAATGATCTTCAGTCTTCACAGACCTTCGCGGGGTTTAACCAGATAGTTACATGAGTTCCACCAATCAGATGCATCACTTTGGGATTGTTCAGGATTGTGGGTAATAAAGTACTTATCCAAGACATCGCGAATAAAAGGCATTTATCTCAAAACAAGGTTAATGCCCCATGAACCTTTGGCGTTTATATGAGGATATACTATCCCACATGGAAACAACCTATATGATGCATATATGCGCATATATACTGCATATATGCGTATATATACTGCATATATGCGTATATATGCCACATATAGGCAAAACTGAGGTGCATATATGTTTATATACAGGAAATATAGGTCTCCTGTATTGCTTCTTCATATCCACATATAAGCCTGAGTGGGCTGAGTACATATTTTCTTTTGGAACATACAAGATATGTCTTCTATATAGCTAATGGCAGGATCTGATCATTTTGTTGCTCATATCCCATTTTTGACTGTCATACATGATGCCTAGCTCATATTTTCTATTATCAAGGCAAAAACTAAGAATTAACGAAAAAAAAAAATATGCAAGAACTTATGTATGTGCGAACATGTGAAAACGTCCAATTTTATATATGTCACATATATTAAAAACTTATATCAAAACCTATATTGAAACATATATTTTTTAATATGATATAATACTATTTAAAATTTATTATCTATTTAAATATATTAAATGTTAATATATTTTAATCTATTTAACTTTAATTAACTATATTTAATTTATAGATCTAATACAGATGTAAACTGCGATTTCTGTCAATGCTTCAGTGAAAAATACCACTCAAATAAATAAATAAATACATGTAAGATTTTATATGGTCATATTATGGTACTTTAATTAGGCCTATGTTTTTAAACATTTGTAGATTACATTAATTTATCACCTAAATATTTTAGAGGAGTATAGGCTACATGTGATATTTATATCATAAATCATAGGATTGCTTTGTGTTTATATGTATAAAACTTATGTCGATTCCTGAACCTTTTCTGCACGTTCTACAGACGTCCAAAAAAAAAATTCTTAGCCCAACGGTCAAATTTTGAACCTCATATCGATGTCCAAGGGACGTTGTAGTTCGACGTTCAGATAACTGGATTTGCACGTCGAGTCTGGCTGCAAATGGAATGTTTCCACTCACAGTGAGAGGACTGATGAATGATACAATGGGTGACAAGGCAGATACAATGGAGAAGGAATGAGGACAAAGCTGAGAGATTGCTGGATGAGGTAAGGTAGTGAGACCGGACAGTGAGTTGGGGTAAGGTGTGTGTATTTATGATGGAGGTGATGAGTGTGATGATGAGGTGCAGGTGTGAGTAATCAGTATTCGGGAGGGGGAGTGTGCTCTGATTGGCTGGTGTGAGAAGCTGGCAGATCTATAAACAATAGAAATTGAATTTGAATCTAAAATTGTTCTGTATTGTTAATATATTTTCTCATCCACACAGAATTGTCTCCCATGCACGGATCTTATATGGTTAGTTCACCCAAAAATTCTGTCAGTAATTATTCACCCTCATGTTGTTCCAACCCCGTAAGACTTTCATTCATCTTTGGAACACAAATTAAGATATTTTTCATGAAATTTAAAATGCATGCGTGAGAACTGAGAAGATGATGCTCGTGATCATTTGATGGGAAAGTGAAAGGTTAGCCATTAATTCTGCAGCATTGGTAAGGCGCTTTTACGTTTTCTTGTTGGTTTCTCATGATTCTGACATCCAGGAAATGCACACTTTAGAACCATTTTAAACACCACATCCAGACCCATGTCCATGCGTCATCTTCTCAGTCCTCACGTATGCTTCGTGACGCTCTCGTGAACTCACATCAGAGGCCCACACTGAAGAAAATTAATAGTTGAATAAAGTTGTTATTTATATATATATATATATATATATATATATATATATTTTTTTTTTTTTTTTTTTTTTTTTTTTTTTTACACACAAAAAGTATTCTCATTGCTTGATAAACTTCTAGTTGATCCACTGTAGTCATTTGGACTATTTTTTTAAAGATGTCGTTACTAACTTTTCTGGGCCAGCAAAATTAAATTCCCTAGAAGCATATGAAGGAGTGAGGCAGCTCTCAAATTTCATCAAAAAATATCTTAGTTTTTCTTCAGAAGATGAATGAAAGTCTGACTGGGTTGGAACAACCTGAGCATGAGTAATTACTGACAGAATTTTCATTTTTGGGTAAACTAACAGTTTAACCATTACATGTAATTACTTTGGACAACTTGTGACTGGCAAAAATGTAATTTCTAATTATCTTCTTTAATACAGACAAGAGAGAGTGTGAAACCATTAGCTGTTTGCTAGGTAAGTGTTAAAGTTGTAGTGGATGGCACAGATAAACATATAATGATTATATGGTATGTACTGTATATCTCAATTTTATTTTTTATTTTTTGGTCCCCGGTCTGCCAGAAAGACCTGTCCAGTCTATATATATATATATGTGTGTAAAATGAGTTCTTTTGGCAAGTACATTTACAAACCAATGATGTTTATGTAACAAATGTCAGTATAACTCCCCAAATTAAATATGATAAACATTAAACTGATAATTAACTTACCAATTTTTTTTTTTTTATATCTGTCACCATCTACTTGGATTTTTTTTCAGACCTTTATGACTCTGTGGAACACAAAACGTGAACTTCAGAAGAATGTTCTGATTTGTTCTTTCCATGTAGTGAAATTTAACAGAGCCAATCATTTTTTTAAACTGTAAAAAATAACCATAATATAGGTCCACATGACTCATGTACTGTTTTCGAGGTAAAAACAATACAATAGCTTTTGGTGAATAAAAACCCTTTCTTGATTATCTATCTGCGTATTTATCAATTCTTTATCATTTATGTATTTAAGATTGAACTGAGTGTCTAGAGCTCTATCTCTTTGTTGGTTAGATGTCTCTACTCAAACCAATACTTTCTCCATTTCTTTTGTCCTTTATTCCAACCAATTTTCTCTTTTGTGAAATTATGTGTATGAGACTAGTACTTTTTGTTTTGTCTAACATTTCATGAGTATAAAAAAAGGAGAATACACTCAGCTGATCATATAATGTACATTCTTTCTGCTTGGCTTTTGGAGCCCTAATAATGTATGGGTTATTTAGGAAAACACTGGCTGAATGGACATTATTGCACTTGGACATTGTTACATGGCTACTCGATAGTACAGCTGTGTATTCCAGCAAGATGTGTGTTAATGTGGTCTGTTTTCTTCTCATTTTAGCTCCTGCTTCCATTTGGGCTGAAGGTCAAGAAAGAACCAAACCGAAGCTGGACTGTAACCCACTTGCCTATATGACAGACTTCATACTGACAACAACTGGCATGGATGCTTGAACACATTTTTTTAAACAAACTTTTTCACTTTAAATTTAAAGTGTAGAGTATTCATCCCCCATGAGGTGACTCCATGTCTTCATCTCTTGTGAGTGGATTTCATTTTAAACATTATTTTACAGAACTGCTCATTTCTTCTGAAATTATTTTGTAGTATGTAAGAATTTTCTATTTAAAGGAAAATAAACTTTTAGTTGTGTTTTTAAGTAATGAAGTAATTCATTGTTAAGTAATGTTTTTGTAATCCTGTTAATGTATGTACAGTATAACTTGCAAATGTATGCTTGGGCAAATGTTTACAGGTTATAGACATTTTAGAGATATAGGTGCTCTAAGTCATGTTTATTTATAGAATGTTATTTTTGTATATAAATTAGGGCTGTGCGATATGGACAGAAATTTTTTTTTTATCAATTTTGCGATTTCGATTTTAAGCACGATTTTAACACACACACCGACATGCTTTACAGTCATAAATGCATTCAGTATAAATTTGAAAAATATTTCCAAAAGAAAACCAATGAGAGCTTTATCAAAAAGTTGTATCATGTCTCTAGAACAGACATAAGTCAAAATAATCACTAGTCAAGTCAAGTAACCTTTATTTATATAGTGCTTTAAACAAAATACATTGCGTCAAAGCAACTGAACAACATTCATTAGGAAAACAGTGTGACAAAAATGCAAAATGACAGTTAAAGGCAGTTTATCATTGAAATCAGTGACGTCATCTGTTCAGTTTAAATAGTGTCTGTGCATTTATTTGCACAGTATTTGTTGTATTTGAAACCGCAAGGAGGATTACGCTCTTGTTCCGCTATTCAGGCTTGTGCGGAAGATCCTTCTATGGTCTCAGAACAGATTTCTGTCGATCCGAGCGGTTCACGTCCCTGGACATTTGAAATTTGGAGCAGATTTGCTCTCAAGACTGGAGGGAGGGGAATGGAGGTTGCACCCACAAACTGTGAGCTCTATATGGCAAGCTTTTGGAGAGGTGGAAGTGGACTTATTAACATCGAGCAGGACTAAACATTGCCCGCTATGGTTCTCCATATCTCTTCCATCTACCCTGGAACTGGATGCTCTACCCCACGAATGGCCCAGAACCAGTTTGAATGCTTTTCCTCCAATTTGGCCAATTCCAGTGGTGCTATCCATAATATGGTTGAACTGAGTGGAACAACTATAATAACTATTAACTACTATTACAATTAATTCTAGGGAAGTTTCTACAAGATGTTTATATGTCTTCAAATGGAAACGGTTTACTACCTGGTGTAGACTTCGTAATATGGATCCAGCTTTCCGCCCCGTCGCTTCAGTACTGGAGTTTCTTCTTTTTACTGGACTGTATTTCAGAGGGATTAACATCACTTTAAAAATATACAAGGCTTCCATATCAGATAACCATGCATATGTAGATGGCGTTTCAGTGGGCTATCATCCCCTGGTCTCTCAATTTATGCAGGGTTCGCGATGGCTGCGGCCTTTCCACCCTGTGCAAGTTCCATCATGGGATCTGTCCATTGTATTATGAGGGTTATCTGTTTGAGCCCTTGGAACCTGTGAATGAAAAAATCCTGACTCTAAAGACAGTTCTACTATTAACTTTATCCTACCTCAATAGAGTTGGGGATTTACAAGCTCTTTCCTTTTCATCTTCGTGCATGGACTTTTCGCCAGTATTTGTGAAAGTTTTGGTGTGACCAAGTCCTAACTATCCGAGTTAGGAATTAGAGTTCATTCCACGAGGGTGGTGGCTTTATCGCAAGCCTTCCTTAGTGGATGATATATATGCTGCGACAGGATGATCCACACAGAGCACTTTTGTCAAATTTTGCAGCCTGGATTTGAGGATGGCCCCTGGCTCCCAGTTCTTACCGCTTGAGCAGATGCTTTCCTCAGATCCCAACAATCTCACATAATGTCAGGCGTGATGGTATAGTGTTGCCAAACAGTTACGTAACCACAACATTGAAGTGACGTTTGAAAGGGAGCATCTCGGTTATTCTGAATCGGGAACTAGATGCTGCGGTTCGGGCCGACTGTACTTTTATAGCGTTTCCTTAGTATCATGAAATCTGAGCAAAATAGCGTGTGGCACGCAGGTCTACTATGCTTACGCATGCGTAAGGCGTTGCCAAGTGTTATTTGGCCAATAGGATTGGCAGGATGGTACAGGGCTTCAGACATTCATCACATCAAGAGGTGTTCTTATACGGTGATGTTGCCACAGCATCTCATTCTCTATTCGGGGAACCATGGTTATACATACTGTGACAAGCGTCTCGAAGATTCATCAGCGTCACCCTGGAAAGAAGCGAGGAACACCTGCCCATCCTCATCATCAGCTGATCAGTCTGATACACTGATACACTGACTGCACAAGGATGAAGAAAGAGAGCACACACGGCACCAGAGCACCCATCTGCACATTTCTCTATACCGCCACCCTCCGAGGCATTTACCGAGCATTCCTTGTCATGTGATTTTTCACCCCGTGACACTGGATGAGAATGCAGGCATATGAGTGAAGAATTACCAAATTACCCAGTGACCAGTAAGCAGGCCAGCGTCTCCCTGTCCACAGGATGAACCCATGCCAATATTACAGTCTCACATCCTCGCCCCACGAATGGAGTATAAAATCTTCCTCCCCATAACCTATGTCCACGGAGATACCTGACAAGTCCCAGCTTGCAAAGTGACCATTTCTGTCCTGTCCACCCTCAGAAAAATGGGTATCTCTGGAACCGCACTCCTGTGGGTTAAGTCCTACCTGTCTGACAGATCCTCCAGTGTGTCTTGGAGGGGTGATGTTTCTAAGTCACAACACCTTGCTACTGGGGTTCCTCAAGGCTCAGTACTTGGACCACTTCTCTTATCCATCTACATGACGTCATTAGGATCTGTCATTCAGAAGCATGGCTTTTGTTATCATTGCTACGCTGATGACACCCAACTCTACTTCTCATTCCAACCAGATGACCCGACGGTAGCTGCTCTCATTTCAGCCTGTCTGAGTGACATTTCTAGCTGGATGAGTGACAATCACTTTCAGCTTAACCTTACAAAGACGGAACTCCTGGTGATTCCAGCTAACCCATTACTTCATCACAACTTCTCTACACAGCTGGGTTCTTCAACCATTGCTCCTTAGAGGACAGCCAGAAACCTAGGAGTTGTGATGGATCATCAGTTAAGCTTCACAGACCAGATTGCTACAACGACCCGGTCCTGCAGATTTGACTTATACAACATTAGGAAGATTAGACCCTTCCTGTCAGAGCAAGCCACCCAACTTCTTGTCCAAGCTCTTGTTCTCTCCAGACTGGACTACTGTAATGCTCTCCTGGAGGGCCTTCCTGCATGTACTGTCAAGCCTCTGCAGTTGATCCAAAATGCAGCAGCAAGGGTTGTCTTCAATGAGCCAAAAAAATCTCACGTTACTCCTCTCTTCATCAGGTTACACTGGCTACCAGTAGCCGTTCGCATCAAATTCAAGGTACTGATGCTTGCCTACAAGACGACCACTGGTACGGCACCAACATACTTAAACTCACTGGTTAAATCTTATGCGCCCTCCAGAAGTTTGCGCTCTGCAAGTGAACGATGCCTTGTGGTGCCATCCCAAAGAAATTCAAAATCACTCTCACGGACCTTTTCCAAGACTGTGCCTAGCTGGTGGAATGACCAATCTCAATTCATACAGCTGAGTCTTTACTCATTTTCAAGAAACATCTAAAGACTCATCTTTTTTGCCAGCACTTAACCAACTAATACTAGCACTTTTTTCTTTTCTTTTCATTTATTAAAAAAAGAAAAAAAAAAACCTAGCTATGCGTTCTGTACTAGACTAACTGAGACTTGTCATGGACCTTGTATACTGTTGTTGTTCTCTTGTTGACCTGACTGCTTTTATTTTTCTCATTTGTAAGTCACTTTGGATAAAAGAGTCTGCTAAATGATTAAATGTAAATGTAAATTTTTGAGAGACTGGCCCAAGTTTGACCACCTGCTGGCAACAGCTATGCAGCCTGCCAGCCCAAGAGGGGATCTCTTCAGCTCCCCGTTGTTCTGGCTTCAGACAGCGGGAGATAAGGTGTCCCCCTTCCAAAATCCTAACCTCTTCTATGATGTATTCCAACAGGTGACAGGAGGGGGCTCATTTGGAATGGATGACAGGCTGAATCAATAGTGGACACAGGTCAGGGTCATCGAAGGCAAGGAAGCTCAGTCTGGCACCCACCCTCTCCCACATTTTGTCGTCCATAATGGTCTGCTCTACTGTGTCGCTCAGCGAAGGGGGGAGGAAAAATTATTGTTGGTGGTACCAAGTACAAAGACGGAGACTAAATTAGAACTGGGGCACTCCCATCCTTTGGCAGGACATCTAGATGCCACAAACACCACCCAATGAATCCGCGACCGTTTCCACTGGCCAGGCCTGGAGGCCGAAGTAAAGCGGTTCTGCCAAGCCTGTCCGACCTGCCAAGTGGCGTCACACAGAATGCCTCCCCTCAGTCAGCTGATACTGCTGCCTATCAACGAGGTGCCTTTTGAGTGCATCGGGATGGAACCAAAGGGGCCATTGCCCAAGTCTGCCCGAGGGCATGAACACATCCTGGTGATTGTCGACTATGCCACCCAGTACCCAAAAGGCAGTTCCCCGCTGAAAAGCCACCGCCAAAGCCATTGCCCAGGACTTTTTCCTGCTCTCCAGCTGATTCGGCATCCCAGCAGAGATCCTGACCGATCAGGGCACCCCCTTTATGTCTTGGCTAATGGCTGATCTCTGCAGACTGTTTTGGGTGAAGCAGTTGAGGACCAAAGTGTACCATCCCCAAACTGACGGACTGGTCAAATGCTTTAATTGAACTCTGAAGCAGATGTTGAGACGCGTGGTCACGGAGAACAAACGCGACTGGGACCTTATGATCCCTTACATCCTCTTCTGCTGACAACCCTGCTGCCTCCTGGATATGGCAAAGGCCTGGGATCAACAGCCGGCAGCCCATCGCTCGATGATCAAGCTTGTAAAACAGATAACGGAAAGGATCAACTTAGTCATGCCATTGGTTTGAGAACACTTAAGTAAAGTGCAGCAGGCTCAACAGTGCCATTACAACGAAGCAGCCCAACCACAGGAGACTTCCAGTATGGAGACAGAGTCATGGTCCTAGTCACCAATGCTGCGTGCAAGTTCCTGGCCATCTGGCAGAGTCCCTACATGGTGCTAGAAAGGATTGGGCCGGTAACTTACCATGTATTCCAGCCAGGAAGGAGGAGAGCGGAGCAGCTCTACCACATCAACCTTCTTAAAAAATGCTCGCAGCCCTCTCCGTCTCTGATATAGTGATTGTAGATGTCAACCACTACCTTTCGGTTGCCCAGATGAGGGAGTTGCAGCATTTAGTTCTCTGATTTTCTGATGTTCTCTGATGAGTTCTCCTCTCTTACCTGACAGTCCAGCATCCTGCAGAATGACCATTGTCATCAGACAATAGCCCTACTTCATCCCTGAGGCTCGTCGGTGAGCTATTATGGAGGAAATAAAACTAAAACCTTAAAACGGTTTAAGTTGGGGGTGATATAACCATCACGCAGCCCTTGGTCCAGCCCAATTGTAAGGGTCCCGAAACCAGATGGCACCCTCCGTTTCTGCAATGACTTCCGCTGCCTCAACAAGTTTTCTGAGTTTGACGGATACCCCATGCCTTGGGTCGATGAGCTGTTGGAATGACTGGGAAGGGCCCGGTATATCTATCTCGACGTTGGACCTTACCAAATGCTACTGGCAGGTACCCCCCTCTGAGAATGCTAAACATAAAACAGCTTTTTCTACCCCTAGTGGCCACTGGCAGTACCGGACCCTTTCCCTTGGCCTCCATGGGGCATCCGCCACATTCCTGAGGATGATGGACCTCTTGTGGCCCCATTAGTCCTAAGCCGCCGCATATCTGGACGACGTCATAATCCACTCCGAGGCATGGGAAGACCACCTGGACCAATTATGGAGGGTGCTATCGGAACTCCAGAGGACTCACTGCACCCTCGCAAATGCCACTTTGCACTCTCCGAAGCGAAGTACCTTGGTTTCCAAGTTGGACGGGGTCTTATTCGGATGCAGGAGAAGAAGGTGGAGGCAGTGTGGTGCACTCCACTCAGTGACTAAGACCCAGGTATGAGCCTTTTTAGGATTGGCAGGATACTATCGCTGCTTCATCTCTAACTTCTCCTCTTTAGCTGCCACCCTGACCTTGACCAGGAAGGGGCAGCTGGAGAAGGTACAGTGGACACTAGCAGCAGACTCAGATAATACAGTGAACAAAGAAAGGATTATTTACTAAGGCAGACAGTGTTACTGATTACCACAGAGAAAGCTAACTGAGCCAATGGAAAAAAAATGGAGAGAAAAAAAATCCATTAATTAAAGGTACAATACAATTAGCTTTAATTAAAATATCCAAAATCCATTAGAACAGTGTTATATATTTTTGCTGGCTTTGTGTGTACTATCCCAAATGTTTTGAAGAATTTTAGAATCCAGAGAAATAATAAATTTTAACTAGTGACACGGACCGTGTCCATCGTGTCATTGTGTCGCCTGCCAGTGAAGTCATAACCCCGTCGATTTCTGGTACTGTTAGGTAGAAACATGGAAACACTAAAGACGCTTTAATATGTTGTGCATTTTATAGACCTGTGACACCTGCACAGAGTAATATTATAACAGAACTTTCAAACATATCTGGTATGATAAAACAGCATTTACTTTTTTTCCACATATGCACAACCGGAAGGAGCAGAAGCGTTTGACTATGGCATAATAAAAGCTCTACTGCTTTCAAACTGTGTGTCACACTTGTTCAGCGGCCTCTTTTCACTTCTACAGCTTTCAGCTTCAACATGATTCGTTCTACTATGTTAATAAATAATGAGATAATCCATGAACATGATTTCTGAGTGAAGTCGGCTGTGGGGATGAAGACGACAACTCCCATGGTTCCACAGCGTCATTAAACTATGCAATCTGGTATTTCTTTGTTTTGAATATGCACCCTCCAGCTGTGAAAATACATTATTCTGTTTTAAAACGTTAACAAAAATGAATAATTCAAATTATTATGGTCACGTAAATAATCATGCAGGTAAGGAATCTAGGTAAACAGATCACACAATTTAAGGAGCAGTTCTAGTCATAAAGGTCCTTCTCAAAAAATTAGCATATTGTGATAAAAGTTCATTATTTTCCATAATGTAATGATAAAAATTAAACTTTCATATATTTTAGATTCATTGCACACCAACTAAAATATTTCAGGTCTTTTATTGTTTTAATACTGATAATTTTGGCATACAGCTCATGAAAACCCCAAATTCCTATCTCAAAGAATTATCATATCATGAAAAAGTTTCTCTAAACGAGCTATTAACCTAATCATCTGAATCAACTAATTAACTCTAAACACCTGCAAAAGATTCCTGAGGCTTTTAAAAACTCCCAGCCTGGTTCCTTACTCAAAACCAAGCAGTGGACTGAGTCTGGAGTAGAAACATCCAGAGCCACCGTGCACAGGCGTGTGCAGGAAATGGGCTACAGAGAAGCAGAACTGGACTGTTGCTCAGTGTTCCAAAGTACTTTTTTAGGACGAAAGCAAATTTCGCATGTCATTCGGAAATTAAGGTGCCAGAGTCTGGAGGAAGACTGGGGAGAAGGAAATGCCAAAATGCCTTAAGTCCAGTGTCAAGTACCCAAAGTCAGTGATGGTCTGGGGTGCCATGTCAGCTGCTGGTGTTAGTCCACTATGTTTTATCAAGGGCAGGGTCAATGCAGCTACCTATCAGGAGATTTTGGAGCACTTCATGCTTCCATCTGCTGAAAAGCTTTATGGAGATTAAGATTCCGTTTTTTCAGCATGACCTGGCACCTGCTCACAGTGCCAAAACCACTGGTAAATGGTTTACTGACCATGGTATTACTGTGCTCAATTGGCCTGCCAACTCTCCTGACCTGAACCCCATAGAGAATCTGTGGGATATTGTGAAGAGAAAGTTGAGAGATGCAAGACCCAACACTCTGGATGAGCTTAAGGCTGCTATCGAAGCATCCTGGGCCTCCATAACACCTCAGCAGTGCCACAGGCTGATTGCCTCCATGCCATGCTGCACTGAAGCAGTCATTTCTGCAAAAGGATTCTCAACCAAGTATTGAGTTTATAACTGAACATAATTATTTGAAGGTTGACTTTTTTTTGTATTAAAAACACTTTTCTTTTATTGGTTGGATTAAATATGCTAATTTTTTTTTAGATAGGAATTTTGGGTTTTCATGAGCTGTATGCCAAAATCATAAGTATTAAAACAATAAAAGACCCGAAATATTTCAGTTGTTGTGCACTGAATCTAAAATATATGAAAGTTAAATTTTTACAATTATGGAAAATAATGAACTTTTATCACAATATGCTAATTTTTGGAGAAGGGCCTGTACACCAGATGCTGACTGTGTGCTTAGTGCAAACTGGTGATGATTGTGGTGATTGATGACAAGTAGAGCTGCCCCCTAACAGTCAACTAAGCGTTAGTCAACCAAAAGAGGCTTGATCGACCAAAATGTTATTAGTCGATTAGTCGCGAAAAAAAAAAAAAACATAACCTCCACATGCGAACGGATTCTTAACAGTTAGTCTATAGTAATACAGTATATTGGGTACGACATCCAAATGCTCAACTATCATTCATTGACCTCAAATATAGCTTATCATCTGAAATATGTAAGTATTAGCAATTTTACATGTCCTCTCAATGTAATCTTAACCTAGAGATACTTTATGTGCACTGTTCAAGATGTCTGTGCTGAGTGTGGTAGCTGAAAAGTAGCTCACTGCAGGACAGATTGAGATGCCAATGTGCTCATTTGCTCTGAAAATACTCGTCATTTTTGGTCATTCAGATAAGAGTAATACATCTTTTAAATCTGAAAAGACCTTACATTTATTTGTGTGATCTCACAATAAAAACAAATTGCGCTTTTGTGAAATAATGAAAGCAAACAGGATGCTCTTTCTGCTGTTTCATTCTGTGAACTTGAGGGTGAAACACCATGTATATTTTTAAATTACAGATATAAAAAAATATATCCATAAATAGTAAAATGTCTACTTTCCAGATGATTCAATTCAAATGGAAAACAAATATTCTCAGAATATGCAATCCGTATGAAACATGTGTCACAGGTCGGGGGGGCCAAGCTGGACTGCACCCACCCCTGAAACCCAGGATCACCTCGGGGAGCGTACCAGAAGAACCAGACGGACGAGAGTATAAAAAAAATGAACAAGGTTTTATTTGGTTAAAAGCAATTTAAAAGTTCAGTGTTCCTTCCGTGTCTCCCGACCAGAACGGAGCCAGACCTCGGATGCCGGGAAGGCGTGGAGTCGTCAGCAATTCGTGCCTGTACGGGGCCAGCAAGAGCCAGGATAGTCTGTCACCCGTCCCGGAGTGAGGGGGGTATCCGGGTAAATAGAGCTCGTGGATGTTTCGGTCGAGACCGGGAAAAGGAATAATTCTCGTGTCCACCTCCTTTTACAGGGACATCACATGCAGCATTCGGCCCAGAGAATCCTGTGATCTGCACAGCGGGGTAAGTAACCAACAGTAAGTATGTGTCCTTGAGTAAGTAATGGGGCTTACGGCTGGGAGATGCTTCGGTTAAGACCGGGAAAGGAATAATTCGTGTGTCCACCTCTTTCTACAGGGACATCACATGCAGCATTCGGCCCAGAGGATCCTGCGATCTGCACAGCAGAGTAGGGAATCAACAGCAAGTATGCGTTCTTGAATAAGTAGTGGGGCTTACGGCTGGGAGATGCTTCGGTTAAGACCGGGAAAGGAATAATTCGTGTGTCCACCTCTTTCTACAGGGACATCACATGCAGCATTCGGCCCAGAGGATCCTGCAATCTGCACAGCAGAGTAGGTAATCAACAGCAAGTATGCGTTCTTGAATAAGTAGTGGGGCTTACGGCTGGGAGAGGCTTCGGTTGTGACCGGGAAAGGAATAATTCTTGTGTCCACCTCTTTTCATAGGGGCATCACATGCGGCATTCGGCCCAGAGGATCCTGCGATCTGCACAGCAGAGTAAGTAATCAACAGCAAGTATGTATTCTTGAATAAGTAGTGGGGCTTACGGCTGGGAGATGCTTCGGTTAAGACCGGGAAAGGAATAATTCGTGTGTCCACCTCTTTTCATAGGGACATCACATGCGGCGTTCGGCCCAAAGGATCCTGCGATCTGCACAGCAGAGTAAGTAATCAACAGTAAGTATGTGTTCTTGAATAAGTAGTGGGGCTTACGGCTGGGAGATGCTTCGGTTAAGACCGGGAAAGGAATAATTTGTGTGTCCACCTCTTTTCATAGGGACATTACATGCGGCGTTCGGCTCAAAGGATCCTGCGATCTGCACAGCAGAGTAAGTAATCAACAGTAAGTATGTGTTCTTGAATAAGTAGTGGGGCTTACGGCTGGGAGATGCTTCGGTTAAGACCGGGAAAGGAATAATTCTTGTGTCCACCTCCTTTCATAGGGACATCACATGCGGCGTTCGGCCCAGAGGATCCTGCGATCTACACAGCGGGGTAAGTAATCAACAGCATATATGTGTTCTTGAATAAGCAATGGGGCTTACGGCTGGGAGATGCTTCAGTTGAGTGCCTGGGTGTGGATTACGGTGACGGTGGTGGGCTCTCGGGGTGGTGAGCGTCCGGCATTAACTCTATATATCTTCCCCACACTCTGTAACTTCACTTCAAACGATGTATTGTGCAAACACACCACTTCAGACACGGCACACCCACTCTTAGTGCAAATAGAGCCAGCACTCACCCAACGATGACTCCGTCCACTTCACAACGTTATCAGTCCCAGTCCAGATGTATACAATTGATCGAAATCCCAGATCAGGTCTCTTAACTTCCCTCCGATAGCGATGGCGCGGTCTGGTCTTCACTTGCTTTCCAGAACTCACACTCTTTCTGTCCTGAATATCTCCACTCGATCGCGGATATATCTGTTGCACAGCCAGATAGCCGAAACCCCACAATAGTCCTCAAACACCTCCACACGCCAGCCCAAACGTCCCAGGAATTCACCTCTCCTAGGGGAACATATCCAAAGAGAAGAACCACACACGGGGGCAAGCCAACCAGGAAGAATAGCCGGGAGAACGAACGACCAAAAAAGAATCACACAACCCATGGTCTCTGCACTTCTCCTTTTATGTGGTTACTCCGCCTCCATAATCCTCTCACAGATCGCCACGTCAAACTCCCCACACCAGATGTCAATCTGTCATTAGCGTTGTTATTATGACATCGGGCGCAACCCGGAAGTGGACCGGTGTTACCGCGACACCGTCCCGAGGGGAACACAAAATTCCGGCGGGACTTAGTTCCGCTTCTCTTTTGTCACCCCGTGACATACCCCCCTGCCAAACCGTTCTATTCCCTAGAATGCCTTTCAGTCGCCCATTCTCCATAGCGTGCCGGGGGCCGACCTCGGTTCTCCCTCTGGGACCGTCGTGGTGGCGAGACAGGGTCGATGTCCGCAGGCATATCCATCGGGTCTCTGGGGGCCATTTCTGCGGGGACATTTCCCCGTTCTCCTGGGATCACGGCCCATCCTGCTATCCACGGGGCTACAGCTTCAGGCTCCTTTGGCGCCTCCTCTACGGGGCTGGGATAGTTCGGACAGGGGCCGATGGACCACTCTAGCGGGCCCGGCTTTTCCTTTGGGCCGAATTGTATATACTGGCTGTCCAGGCCGCTGCTGGCCCTCGACCACGTATGGTGCATTCTCCCATCGGTCACTGAGCTTCCCCTTCCCTTGTCGCCGGTTGTCCCTTACCAGGACCCTTTCTCCTGGGAGAAGGGGGGCTTCCCGAGCCGTCCGGTCGTACAGCCTCTTGTTTTTCTTCCCAGCCGCTCGGATCCGTCCCGAGACTTGCTCGTATGCAAAATGGAGGCGTTGGTGGTGGCGCCTTACCCATTCAGTTACGTTCCCCTCCTCCTCGGTTGCTGCCGTCCCCAGCAATAAGTCGGTAGGCATCCGCACATGCCTGCCAAACATCAAATAAGTGGGGGCGTAGCCCGTGGTACTGTGCGTACTATTATTGTAGGCCTGAACCAGATTTGGTAGCGCACTCACCCAGTCGCTCTGATGTTCTTGGTCTAGCGTGCCGAGCAAGTTCAATAGGGTCTGATTGAACCGCTCGCATCCGCCATTTCCCTGGGGGTGGTAAGTAGTGGTATGGGTCTTGGTGCAGCCGTACACTTTACACAGCTCTCTGATTACCCGAGACTCGAAGTTTGGCCCTTGGTCCGAGTGTAGGAACTCGGGGCAACCGAACGGCTGGAAGACAGCTCTCCACAGAGCAGTGGCGGTGGTGTTCGCCGTCTGGTCCAAAGTAGGAATGGCCCAGGAGTACTTGGTGAACAAGTCGGTAATGACAAGGATGTTCTGATAGCGGTCTGCCGGCCGACCCAAAGTCAAGAAGTCTATTGCGACTATGTGGAGAGGAGCCTTTGCCTGGATGGGGACCATCGGTGCTCGTGCCTCCTTCCTGGCTTTGAACAAGGTGCAACGAGGACAGGCCTGAACGAAGGTACGTACCGTTGCTTCTAGGTTGGGCCAGTAGAAGTGTCGCCTCAAGAGAGAGACCGTTTTCTCGTGCCCTTGGTGGCCCAGCTGATCATGGTACGCTATCAAGAGCTCTTGTACCTGGCCTTCGGGGACAACGATCTGTCGGAGTTCCTCGTCCAGCCCCGGATCTCGGACAGACCTACAGAGTACTCCCTCCTTCACCTGTAGTCTGGCCCATTGTCCCAACAGCTTCCTTCCTGTTCCCCCTTGGGCCCGTTGTTCGGCCAACGTCGGTTTTCGGCCCCGTTCCAGCCACCGCATCAAGCCACTGATCTCTCTGTTGGCCTGCTGTCGCTCTTTCCAGCGGCAGGGGTCCTATCCCGAACTCACAGGCATCCCCTCATGTTGAGTCCCCGGCGCCTCCACAATGCCCACCATATACTCTTCTCCTTCGGGGTCTGGTGTGGGTTCCGGTGGGTCCCTCGGACCTTCTCCCGTCCTGGCCGGTATCGGAGCTGGTAGTTGTAATTGGCCAACTGGGCCACCCAGCGCTGTTCCACTGCCCCCAACTTCGCCGTCTGTAGATGTACTAGGGGGTTGTTGTCAGTTCCTACCGTCACCTGGGCACCCCACAAGTAATCTTTAAACTTTTCGCTGAGTGCCCATTTCAGCGCCAGCAGTTCCAACTTGAAGGAGCTGTAATTGGCGTCGTTCCTCTCTGCTGGATGAAGGCTCCGGCTTGCGTAGGCTACGACCCGCTCTACACCGTCCTGTTGCTGGGCCAACACAGCCCCCAAACCCAGGTTGCTAGCGTCCGTGTATAGGACAAAGGGCTTGGAGAAGTCAGCATACGCCAGAATCGGCGCCTGCAGCAACTCGTCTTTCAGTCGCCGGAACGCAGCCTCACACTCGGGGCTCCATAGGATAGCCGGCGATCCGCGACCTCGGGGGCGTCCTGTCCCAGCCAGCAACTGATTTAGGGGCTTTGCGATCTTGGAGAAGTCCTTGATAAAGCGGCGGTAGTACCCCACGAAGCCCAGGAATGACCGAACCTGCTTCACCGTCTGCGGGGCAGCCCACTCTCGCACCGCCGACACCTTCTCCGGGTCGACCGAAACTCCCGCCGCGCCCACACAGTGTCCCAAGAATTTGACCTCCCGCCGTAACAGATGGCATTTGTCCGGCTGGAGCTTCAGCCCGTATTTCTCCATGGCCCCGAAGACCTGCTCAAGGTGTTGTAAGTGGGAGTCGAAATCTGGGGAATAGACAATCACATCGTCCAGGTATACCAAGGCGGACTCCATCAACTGACCTCCCAGGCACCGCTGCATCAGCCTCTGGAAGGTGGCAGGAGCGTTGCAGAGGCCGAAGGGCATCCGGTCCCACTCAAAGAGACCGAACGGGGTGGTAAAGGCGGTCTTCTCCCGGTCGGCCTCGGCCACTTGTACCTGCCAGTAGCCACTTGCCAAGTCCAGCGTGGAGTACCATGGCGAGCGTGTTAAGCCAGCCAGGGAGTCCTCGATCCGGGGTAGGGGGAACGCGTCCTTCCTAGTGACCAGGTTCAGCTTGCGGTAGTCGACGCAAAACCTCCATGCGCCAGTCTTCTTCTGTACCAACACGATGGGAGCTGCCCACGGGCTGCTGCTCTCTCTAACAACCCCTCGATTGAGCATACCTTGCAGCAGTGTACGGACCTCCGTGTACAGGGTAGGTGGGACGGGTCGGTACCTTTCTCTACTGGGCTCTGCATCTCCGGTGGGGATCCGATGTTGCACGACGTTGGTGCAGCCGTAGTCCTCTTCGTGTGCCGAGAAGACATGTTGCCACTTGCTCAGCAGGTCTCGCAGCTTCCTGGCCTGTGTCGGTCCCAGCTCCTCCCCTTGCAGGGAACTTCCCTTCAAGTGGCCGGGCACCTCCTCCCCTAGACTCTGGGGCGACAAGCTCGCTTGGGTAAGGGCCACTTCCACCACCGCGGGGTGTACTTGGCGAAAGCTCACGTCCTGGTCCTCCCGCACCTGATGGGATTCTACCGGCGTTACCTTGACCAGCCGCTGATGTTTATGTAGGTGCACAACATGGGGCGTCCCGTTCCGAACTCTCACCGGGATCCGTCCTCTTCGTGCCACGGCCAAACCTCTGGCGACTTCTACCTGCTGGCCATCCCAGTGGGGCTCCACCAACACCCATTCCTCCACTCCCATGTCCCGCTGGAGGACTCGCACCCATACTAGGGCCTCGCTGTTCGCTGGCACGGACAGGGCATAACGGCACGCTACACGACCTGTCCCTTCGCGGCCTTGCCGGGCCCGGGACATCTGGATCCGTCTGCAGTGAGCGGCGACACGTTCCCATTCCTGTTGCTCGGCCAGCGAGCTCCCTCGAGCGGGCGTTGCCCGAAACAATTCTTCCCAACATGCAGATAATACATTCATACCTAGCAAGGCCCGATGACTCCCCAGACAGTGGTCCTTTACGATGATCACTCCCTTCTGGGGCACGATCACTCCGTGGATCTCCAAGTCCGTCAGCCTGTAGCCAATGTAGGGGATGTCCAGACCATTTGCTCCTTT